>NW_024340848.1:829965-1072718 GCF_902729225.1 Pteropus medius
TTGTTCTAGTCTCATTTAGTCTCTCATCATGTAAGAGTGTCTATGAATATTTTCATGGTTGTTAATTATATTATCCTTGAGGTAACTTTAGAGTATGAAAGGAAAATCAATTGCTTATAATGTTTATAAGAATGACAGTAAAGTATTCAGTTTATGTCACTGTTTTGATCCAGTAGTTCTTAAAAAAAAAATTCTAATATGCCAATGTCAGAATTGAGACAGTTTATCCTCTCTAATCTGCAATGACTAAGCAGAGATTAATAACATATTTATTGGCACACTTAATAAAGAAAACAGCAAGACACGTTCAGAATGATAAACTCACCAAAGGAATTAAATTTTTTATCAGCTTAACTAGTTAAATATCAGTTTAAGTTTTATCAGAAGTTGACTGATCATGTTGAGAAGCTCACCTGGTCATTTTAGAAATGTGTTAATTGTATTCTTCCCTCTCTGAAGGGCAGCAAGCACCACCTGGTGAATTATCAAAAGTCAGGTATCAGCTTCAGATCTCGCAAACTATGCCTTCTAAAAACACAGACTGGAGCCATCAAACAAAGACATTTAAATTTGGTTATCTAAATATTGATATAATCGTACCCATTTTACATTAAATTGTTAAAAAAAAGTTAGTTGCCCTGTTTTCTTAGTTTAATATTTAATCTCTGACAATTATACATTTTTTATTACTAAACATTTGACAAATAAATTTTCTGTAGGCAAAAGCATTTTCTTTAAATATTTTTCCTTGCCGATAAATTGGCTTTTCTCTGATGTGTGTCCTTGAAAATATAAATCTAAACTGAATACAAATAAATTGTCTTTCGGATAGAATTTATATTATAAGCAAAATTCTTTTTTTCTTTCCTTAACCCCTACTACACTGAATCCAATCTCAAAGTCTGTTTGCTATACTACTAACGTTCATTCCAATTCCATCCTAATCATTCCATGTCAACAGCCACCTAATTTACTTTCTGCTCATTGCCATTGTTTCCACCACAGTTCTCCTTATAATTGCTGGTAATTTTAGTATCACTGGTTGACCCATGCAATAGACTGTTCTCTCAGTTCCTTGACCTCTCTTTAATGGTGTAGTCCAACAGCCTACCTCCACCTTGCGTTCATGAAACTGTGTCCTTACAAATAATATCATCCCAATAGCTGCAATTTTATGTGCCTTACTCTCTACTATAACTTCTCATATTTAGCTTATTCCCATGTGACCCTGAAAATTCTCATACCCCACCAGGACCAATAGCCACAGATGCTTTCACTTTACCTCACCATTTGAGTATATCCACTCTTTATTTCCCAATTTAAATATTGCAATGATTTATAATTATTATCATTGGTTATAATTATTATCATTGGTATACATCTCCAACCTACTTGAATCACTCTATCCCTTATTAAACTTGTTTTTCATTACCACAATTCTCACTAATTAGCTCTCTACCACAGCGCCTCTCCCTAGTGTCTGATCCTATGTAGCTGAGTAGAGGTGAAGGAAAACATACTGACTGGACTCATTCTACATTTATATCACTAAATTTAAATAGGGTTTTTATGGTGACTAGTGATCATACTATTTCCTTATCTATTTATTATTCACTCTTCTCTATAATTATTTCAAAACTTCCCTCTCTTAAAAGTTCCAGCAACTTTCTCCTATTCTTACTCTTGGTCGATAATACTGACATTTTCAATTGTGATTAAAAAAATCATAAATTTTACAATCAACGTTTTTAATTGTATAATTCAAAAGTGTTAAATATATTTGTATCGTTATGAAATGGAACTTTTGACTTTGACTTTTAAATTATTTAGACAAGAGGAATAATTAGAAGTG
Organism: Pteropus medius; assembly: GCF_902729225.1. Classification (NCBI taxonomy): domain Eukaryota; kingdom Metazoa; phylum Chordata; class Mammalia; order Chiroptera; family Pteropodidae; genus Pteropus; species Pteropus medius. The sequence continues at coordinate 831,818 of NW_024340848.1, forward strand.
AATACCCATTAGCACTCCAGTACAAACCAGTAGATTTTTCCACATGCCTGCATCTTTACCATACATTCATTTTTGTCACTCACATGAGCTTCCCAAATTCATGGAAAAACTAAAACTTTCACTTGTATATTACGTCTATCTCCTCAATAATTCAAGAGTATTAGAGCAATAATTTTCTCCTCTTGCTTCCTTTCTACTTGATAATGCCCATCAATAGACATGTCGTTTTTTCTACCATCTAAAAAAGGAATTTTATAAACATACTTTTTCTTTCCAGCTGCTACACTATTTTTCTTTTATCAGAACAAACAAATAAAAAACAAAACAGAACAAAATAAAACAAAATGCTCCTAGAAGTTTTGTATATTATCTGGCACCAATTTGTTTCTTGCTCTTCTCTCTTAATTTATCACCGGTAGCTTTTACTGCTACCACTATTCAGAAATTGCTCTTTCAATACTGCTAAATTTGAAATTCATTTCTCAGTCGTTATCACAATTAACATCTCAGCAGCACTGGACACAGTCTATCAATCTATCCTCCTGGATAGAGGCCCTTTATTGGTTTCCAGAATTCTATGCTTTGCAATATTCTTTCTCTCTCATCAACTTTCCTTGTCAGGCTATATTGCTAGTTACTTCTAATTTCCCAGACCACCTCACACTAGATACCTCAGGGCTAAATTCTAATATCACCTCTGAACTTCAGTACATACCTATCTGCCTGGTTGAATTTTTGGGAGTGTTTAATAAATACATAGAAATATGTATGCCTAAAGCGAACTTTATTATCTACTGCCACAAACTCACTCCTATTCCTTTTATAGTTTTCACAATTTCAATTTATAGCAACTCTACTTTGCCTTTATCTTAAGCACAAATCTTGAGTCAAACAAGACTCTCCTTTTTTTTTTCTGTTAATCTGTCTTTTATTACAGGAATGCCTTAGCTAAGAATTCAGAAGATAGAAGGAAAATTATTTTTCCTTCCCAACAGAATAGGCTATACCATATAGCCAAGACATAGAGGGCTGTACCATCTAAGCTTATGTAAGTGCACTCATTGATGTTCACAAAAAAAATGGCTAATAATAAATTTTCAAAACATAATCCTCTTGTTTCATTTCACATAATGTTTTTGAGGTTTTTCCATGAGGTATCTCATTCTTTTATTGCTAAATAGTATTCCATTGCATAAGTATATCACATTTTGTCTAACCATTTACCAATTGATGGAAATTTAGTTTGTTTCCACTTTTTGGCTACAATGAATAATGGTCCTATGAACATTCATGTACAAGATATTGTGTGAATATATGTTTTCATTCCTCCTAGGCTTATAGCTATAATTGTAAATTCTGAGTTTTATTATAGTTTTATGTTTGATTATTTAGAAAATTGAACATTTTTTGAAGTGGCTGCAGCTTTATACTTTCCCATCAGCATATATAAATGTTCCTGTTTCTCTGTTTCCTTACCAACATTTGTTTTCATTTTTTATAACCATTCTAGTAGGTGAAAAATAGTATTGTATTATAGTTTCGATCTGCATTTCTCTATTAATTAATGACTTTGAGTATCCATGTCTTCATTAATCATTTGTATGTCTCCATCATTGAAGTATCTCATTTTTTTGCCCATTTGATTGTGCTATTTATTTTATTATTGATGTATAAGAGATTTTTATCACATAGGTGTTTTATAAATATTTTCCCATAGTCTATTTTTTTTTCTTTTCCACTTCTCAGTGAGACCTTACCTGCCCATGAAATTTATAGTTTCGATCAGCCTCCCACTGGATATCACTATTTCCTTTCTTATTTTTTATACATATTTCATATTATTTTCTAACAAAGCACAGGTTTTACCTATTTAATTAGTCTAAATCTTTAACTCTCTGCTAAAATGTAAACTCTATGAGGAATACACTTTTTATCTGTTTTTATTGTTCTTTCAGTTTGTTTTCCTTTTTATTTGGTCACTGCTTTGTACTTAACATCCTAGCCTCTCAATATAATTATCATTGAAAGAAAGGAATACTTGAAGAAATTCATGCAAATAAATGTCCTTAAGATAACAATTATTCCTTTTATTTTGTATTGTGAAATAATAGTGTCAGGTTTTCACTAGATGTTTGTATGTATTTTCTTCTAGAAGGCTATCTATTGAGTACTATATTATAACTAAGATATATACAGGTATATGCCCCACCCGCTTCTCAAAAGTTTGCGTATTCATTTCATTTTTACAAAAGACCTACATTAGAACCTTTCTTATTAACCAAAAGAAATCTGAAGAGGATTTTCACTTTTACAAAAGAAGGCAAAAAGTGAAAATAGTATTCAGCATTCATTTTGCAGCGAGCTGCTACAGAGGCAGTGAGCACCCGGCAAACTGTGCTCAGCATCTCATCATTAAGCACCATAGCCCTGAACTATGAGCATCTGTGCTCTACCTCTATTTATTACACGCATTTCTGCTTTCACTATATGTTAGTGTCATTTTTAGATTGTGTATGTTATTTCATAGTAGGTTATTTGGGGGGGGGTTGGACAATGCAAAATTTTTTCCATATATGTTAATGATAATTGCTTCTTTGTTTTATAACATTTTAGCTTAGAAAAATTTTCATAGAAATGTTCTACTTTCATATAGGGAGGGAAACCTGTAGTATCAAATTGTTTTAAATAAGTATAATTCACTCGTGAACATTTAAAATATAAAACAATATATAAGGACATATTGTTTATCTATACAATGACTTTTGCAGTCCAAGTAATTTTATTAAATTTTTGCTTTTAAAACTTTTTTAAATAAATAGGTAAAAATGAATCAGTATTCAGTAATGTATAAAACACCTATAACCTTTTGCCAAGCTTTAGAAAAAATAAGATTATTGCCTTATTTTTATCTTGCGGCTAGTTCGATAACTAAATCAATCTTGAGTTTGTCTTTAGCTTCCTGTCTGCTTAGGTTTAGAACCAATCTATTATGAGCTATCTGAGGTTCTTTCTGGACCTTAAAGTAATCTCATCTCTAATGCTTTTATACGCTAGCTATATAAATATATATATAATGTTCTTCATAAAGTGGGTAGAATAACTTTACATTTTACTTTTATAATTAAATGTTTCTTGGATAAGAATGTCAAGTAAGAGAAGAATTCAGCTATCTCATTCAGTAATACCTGAAGTACCCTTAAATCATCCAGCTCACATACAAATTAAATAATTTTTGAATTTATGCTTTTATATAATGCATGTAAAAATCTGTATATTTTCAAATCTGTTTTTAACCAAAAAATGAGAGAAATAATGGCCACTTCCTCTGTGGACAAGTAAAATAAAGTGGGATTTTTCTTTGCCTGGGTTATTTGTTTTTGCTTTTAATAAATATGAACAAGTCACTTGGACTTTTAATGCACCAGTTCCTGCACCTGAAAAAATGGGGAAGATAATAATATCTAGCTCATACATTATTAGGGAAATAAAATGAATAATGTGTGCTTGGTGCATTATAAATTCTTGACTACTGAAAAATTACATATTATATATTTTAAAACACTTATTAGGATATTTTGAGACTAGTAGATTATTATACAGTTATTTTCTCAATACACAACTATAAATGGACATGGAATGATCACAAAGCTGCACTAAAGTTTATGGAGATCATTTAGTTTTTCAATAGCAGCGTTTGGTATGTATAATAGAGGACAGTAAGACAGAGACAAATTCAGAAAAAGATATACAGAAAAAGAGAAAGAAAGAGAGAAGGACTTTATAAAGTTACTTGATGATAATCAAAATCTTTATGTGAAAGCAGCATTTATAATAAATTAATACATTTTTTCTTTTTTACTCATATGTTTTGTTTGGTTTTAAAATACATCCTATTCATTATAAATTTAACTAAGATGTTCTAAACATCATAAAGTTAAACTAAAATTTTCTTTGAATTAGTAAAAAAAACCTGTTATTTTGATAAATATTTAGGCAGGCAACACACATTTCAGTATGGATATGCAAATTCATTATTTTAAAATTCAGCCTGCTTGCAAATTAATTTAAAATTACTTCTTTCGATGATATGCTAGATATAAGTATGGCACTAGTTAACCAGTCCACTAAATCCACAGTTTGTTATACATTTTGTGAAAATTTCTCATAATCTGTTAAGATATGGTAAAAAACTATTTGATAATAATTATTTAAAAGTTGAAAAATTATTTAATTTTCTTGAAACTGAATTTTAAAGTAAAAAAGATACAATCTTAGTTTAAAAATATCTACTAAATTTAAACCCAGAACTTAAAAGAAAGTGAATTGTCACTAATCAGAGTAACAAACTATTATATTTAAATTAAGGATATTATTCCCTGAGTTTGCATTTTAGAAAACATAAATTAAAGCTATTTAAAAAAAAATAATAATTCAGAATCCCTAAAATAAATTATTGTGAAATTAGCTCATATGCTTTTTACTAATCCAATTTAAAAAATTGAGCACAATTTCTTAAATAATGAACGCATATAGTACCAAATATTCACTGTAGTGCCAAAAGTAGTTACATAATTCCCTCTTTCATGAATGTCTACTCTTCTAACATGTATATTTGATGTTTTTTAAGAAACATCTATGTTAAAAATATTTAAGTGTATTTTAAATATTTACACATATTACATATCTACCATGTACAATAAAAATTCTAAATATTCATTCTTATAAATCAGCTATTAATGATTCATTCAATTTATTCTAATCATTTCTCAAAAAAAAATTTGTTTCCCATTTTATATAAAATAAAATAAAATATTTTATTTTATTATGCTAATAACATAAAACTACTTATTAGAAAAACATTTTGAAAAATTAATATTGATTTGTATTAGTAATTTAAAAATATATAATTCTCTTTGTAATTATAAGACTATGTTCAAAATAGAGAATGACTTATTTTATAGAAAAAAACTGTCATTTTAAAAAACTGATTACTGGTAGAAAATGATTTGAAATCATCTTTAGGGGGCAGCACCTAACTAGAGAAAAAGGCATTTCATTTCTAAGCAGGAGTTTGAGTATATATTAGAAGTGTTACATCTGGCAATTGAATGTTAATAAGCTATTAAGATATCACTTATTCACTATTCCAATATCAGAAGATGCTAAATAACAGCATCTGATAGCAACCTAAATTTATAACCCGGTTGAAAAATGTACTTCATTAAGGATCATCAACTATTAAAGGCATATGTATTTTTGTCAGTTAATACTGGAACAACGTAAAATATGTTTTTTTACTCCTAGCATGGTAATATAGAGAAATACTAATTCATGCTTTAGCAATTATTTTTTTTTATAGACAGAAGGGAGGAAGAATGAATTTCAATATTTAATTTTGATCATAGCATAAAAAATAAAATAAAAAGATACAAATAGAGAAGTAAAGCAAATGAAGTTCTGTCTATATGTTTTTGAAGTCAAATAATACTAGAATTTTAAAGCATAGGCCAGACAACAATTTATTCCATATTGCTGGCATTAAAAATAGAAAACAAATATGATAGTTAAAAAGTGTAATGCAATATTTCAATTAATTGGTTTATTAAGTATACTCACATTAATAAAAAAATTGTTCCATCATTTTATGATTTTAAATGAAAAAGTGTTATCAGCACACAATCACTATTTCTGAAAATCTTTGAGATAACAATCTTCTTAACTTTTCCATAGCCAATGACAACCTTTTTATAAAGTTTGCAAACTATTAAGGACAACTAAGACACTTTAAGAATTGTACAAAATGGACGCTAGTTAGTGTTTAACATTAGAGACTATAAAAATGAATCATACATATATAATTAAAAATAATTTAATATCTGACCAGTGGATTATGAGCCCACCACATAAAGCAAGCCTTTCATCCATTTACTCATTTGACAGGTCTTTATGGAGTATCTAATTGTGCTAAGCATTTCTAGGAGTTGGAGATGCACTGATGCCCAACACGTTATAATATAGACTCCTGTCTCATGGAACTATATTAAGTTACCAGTCTTCTAATTTATCTTTAGATAGGATGCATGTGTGAGAGAAGAGGGGGTTTAAATTGAATATAAGGAGGATGTTGTTCTGAAAGAGTTTTAGCCCCATCGAGATCAAACATTATTGTGTTTTAGAACAATGTGATCAAATTTATTCATATAATCTTCTCTAATCTTTAATATTTTAACTCATTTTTGGTAATGAAAAAGTGTTTTCTACAACATTCTGTGCTCCATGCTGTATCTACAAAACCACTTAAAAATTTTAGTATTTTAAAACATGAGTGAATTTAAAATCCGTAAATATTTTTATACAACTCTAACCACTAATCTGACCAATTATACATCCTAATTGGCTGCTGCAGCTTATTAATAAAATAAAGACATATAATTAGCATGATTATTTTTAAAAAATCTATATTTAACTCATTCTTTCTTTTGTCTCATTCTTTAATTTTAAATATGTTGTGTTAAGGCCATTACTTAATTATTACTAGTGACAGCAACTAGCCTAGTGTACGGATTTAAGAATTCAGACTTTCAACACCTCCAATAAAGACCTAATATCCAAAATATACAAAGAACTCATACAATTCAATAACAACAACAACAACAACAACAAAAACAAGATTCAATCAAAAAATGGGCAGAGGACCTGAACATACATTTCTCCCTAAAGGACGTACAAATGTCCAACAAATATTTGAAATGATGCTCAACATTGATAGCTATTAGGGAAATGCAAATCAAACCACAATGAGATACCATCTCACACTTGTTAGAATAGCTATAATCAACAGGACAAGTAATAACAAATGTTGGAGAGAATGTGGAGAAAAAGAAATCCTCATACACTACTAGTGGGACTGCAAATTAGTACAGCCATTATGGAAAACAGTATGGACGTTCCTCAAAAAACTAAGAATTGATCTTCTATATGATCCAGCAATCCCTCTATTGGGTATTACTCCAAAGACTTGAAAACTCATATCCGAAAAAATATTTGCACACCAATGTTCATAACAGCATTATTCATGGTGGACAGGACATGGAAGCAACCGAAGTGTTGTGTAGTGGAGATACTATTTATTTTATTTATTTATTTTTTTAGCAATAACATCACCATTTAGGGCATAGGAAAGGTAGGAAAGTATATGTTAACCTTGGAAAAAGCAAGAGGGAGGATGAACTTCAGGATAGGAAGAAGGAAGTAAAAGAAGACATTTTCTTAAGGAGTATATGGTAAAAAAGAAGGAAAGAAGGTTAAAGGAAGCAGCCAGAGTGATACATATATCCTGCCTGGCTTTACCCTTTTGTTCAAAATCTAGTGGGAGAAAGTTTACAGATTTTCTTTTTTTCAGAAAGAAAGTCACGTATAAAAGAGGCTTGTGCTCGGTTCTTTATTAAATAATCTCAGCAAAAACCACACAGATGGATCCATTTCTGTAACAGGGGCAGCTGCAGAAAACGGAGGTTATGCGATGGCTTGAGAAAGTTGCTAAGTCCTGTTCCAGAGTCTTTCTTGGCAGATGTTTGGCATAGGAGGCATTTGGAAGTTTCTATAGGCCATGGCAGACATTGATATCAACTGTGTCTGCTGAATTGTAAGCTTGTCAAACAGTTAATCAGAATGAGGCATAGTGACCTAATAGTCAAGGCCTAGAAATTAAGCCATTGGCTTGATGACTAATTAAGAATTACATTCAAACTTCAATGGCATTGACAGTATCAGTGAGTGTTGAGCTGGAAAAACCCCTAAACACTAAGTAAGCCAAAAGAATTTTACAAAGCACAGATTTTATCTGTGGTCACACACATTCAGAAAAGAACAAAATAGCCACGCACAGTGGAAATCAGCAAAGATATGCAGGACAATATACAATGCTGAGGGCCCATAGCACCTATTACTGCAAGAAGGATCTCCTACCATCATAATGGTCTATAAAGTGGATCTAAGAAGGTTTTGTCTAATTTTATGTGTATTTATAGAAAATTGAATAATAGCTTTGAAATGTCTTTTACTTTTATGTATCACAATTTTATGTATCACAAATCCTTGCAAATTGTGGAATTAAAATCTAATATCCAAAATAATATTGACATTTTCTTCATTTGGTCTCTATTTTTCTGAACAATATTTCCTGTCATATAAGCAATGTTTTCCAATATCTGTTGACAAAAACACTAGTATTTGTAATTTAAACCTGAAATGTTTAGAGAAATTTCTGAACATTAGATAGATGAATTAAAGATTTTGTCTTCCTTGAAAACAACAGTCAACAGAGTTGATTTCACTTAGTATTCTCCCTTGATTTTGAAATTCTTGTAAGCATGGCAATTTATATTTTGTTCACATTCTATGTGGCATCATATGAAATAAATCTTAAGTTCCCCTGAATATTACTCTCTTTATTTTCTCATTGTCTTCTAATGATAGTAGATTTTGACTACAGAAACTGTGACTGAGTAATATGGTTATGATGCTTTCTATGGGTAGAGTAGCATAATTTTCAGACTTGGGCACTTCTTTCTAATCCACAAAACCCTACCAGGCAGATTTTTTTCTTTTTAATGTCTTAATTGGCTTACCATTGCATGCCATATAAAAATTAATAGTATCGATTTATCAACTGAACTCTCAGCCCTTCATATTTGTTTGGAAGATATTCTCTGAAAAATGTATTTTTCCCCTCATTAAATGGTACAGTAAACTTCATACAAAAATATATAGACGGAACATGTCCTCAAGCCATGTCATGTTTTGAATCGATACCTAAAACTATGAACTATTTCATCTGGTGGCTGACCACTGTGGAACAAAATCCGTTCTAAGGTTTATATCTTCTCCAAAGTTGTTGATGCTCTGAAAGACTGAAATGCATATACTTTTTATCTCATTTGGTTGGACTTCATTATTTCAATGATCTTAATTTTCATTCTTACATCACTAAAATGTTGATCATTGCCTTTTTTGTCAGCACGTTTTTTTTTAATAGTCCATATCTGAAGCTTTTTTTTTTTTTACTTCACCCTGAGACATTTCTCTGTGTTGCTGAAGTAGAAGCCACAAAGAATGATCTAATACTGTTTTACATACTCTATTGTGATGACAACCAGGATTGCACTCATTCAATAAGCACCGGCATCGGCCCACTCCAGGTCAGGGGCAATAGATTTGGCAGAAGAGACAAAGCTCAGTGGCCCATAGCTGTCAGTACTATAACTGCTTACACACATTCTTGGCTTTTCATCTTTGGTTCCTTTGTCACCATACTTGTCTGCTGCCCCTTTTACCTTTCTTAAATGAATTTTGAAAATTTGCATTTTCTCTACATTTGACCATAGTGTCTCTTCATCTGGGAAGTCCTAAACATTCCTGTCTTCAAATTCCATCTGTATAATCTTTCCATCGATAAATACCAATGCTAATACCAGTTCTGATTTCTTATTTCAAATCAATATAGGTAGCTTACGCTTCACAATTTCTTTTGGTGTTTTAAAGTCAACTCAGATGTGTCTAAACCAAACACATTTTCACCAAATCGAATCTTTATTAAGAGTCCCCTATCTGGGAAAATGGCAGTATTATAAACAGAGGCCCTTATGCCACTTTTACATCTGATAAATCACCAATTTGATTTAACTTTTTTCTTTTTATACATTTTTATTTATTCTCACTGCCACTAGTTCACGCTTTCATATTTTTCCTACACTATTGAAATAATCACTTGACTTATTTTCATATATCTTTTTCAACTTTAATCAAGTTTTATTTTTTTGACTTTTTTTGATAATGAGACAAAAATATCAATTCTCTGCTTTACAATGCTCTCTGACAACTTGTTACTCATGATAAATTCCAAAAAAACCTTAATATAGCCAACAAATCTCCATATTATCTGGTTTCTGTCTACTCCTTGGGAATCTTGTCTTTCCATTATAAAATCAGGGATACTCCTACTGTTTTAAATTTCTGGTAGGCAACAAAATCCTTCTAAACTCAGTGTTTTTGCACAAATTTGTGTTCTTTTTCATGACTATTGTTCCATTAGTCCTTAACCTTATTAACTAACCCTTATTCATTATGGGTTCAGATTCAAAGTCACTTTTTCACAAATGTTTTCTCTGATATTTCCTGATATTAGGAAAGGTTTATATTGTATGATGTTATTTAAAACTGTTTTCCCTCTTTTTCTCACCTAAAGAAACTATAATAAGTTTTTCTTTTATTTGCTTTTATTGATTTAGCATGTCTATACTCAATACACTTAAGTTATATGAAAAAACACCAGCCTTACTATCAGTGTCAGTATATGGCAACTTGTCAAACAATATTTTAAAAATTAATGAATTACCAACTGGATTAATTATTTTTACCTATTTCTTCTGCTTCTATATCAAATCTTAGTAAGGAAAATATAAACACATGCTTTGATTCAGATTATTAATGAAAATTTTACTGTAATGCTTACAATTGGTTTGCATACCACTTGTAGAATTAAGAATGACATGAAGATCACTTATTAGCAAATCATTTCTTTTAATTCTAATAGTGATAATTCAGATGTAACAGAAGAGCACAATTTTGATTCAATTTTGAAATCACAAGCAAATCTAGTTGATCTTTGATCTGCTGGGAATCAGTTTCTGACTCTACTAGTGTAATATAGATTCCATGAAAGTAGAGATTTCTTTCATATTCCCAGCATATAAAATGGTGGATAGCATGTGGTAAATATTTAATAAATAATTATTAAATAGATTGATGAATCTATGAACCATTAAAGTATATTTTAAATAAACTGTATTTGTTTTGGATTAGAGAAACTATACTAAATATTTAGAGAGAAAAATAATAATTTGGTAATACGATAAAATAATTTTTAGTCAAAACTTTACTTTCTCAGAGTTGATTTTTCTCCAGTACATCTGAACAGTCATTATATTAAAAAATTACTTATGATTTTAAATAAAACATAAATAACAAACTATTTGTAAAAATGGAAAATTTTCATTTTTATATTATTGCTATGCCAATATCAAGGAAGAAAACATAGGCAAATATGTATCTTAAGCTTCATATATCAATATATGCATACATAAACATCTAAAATACTTTAATAGCATCTTCCTACTCCTAGTGTGCGGACTCAGAAAATTTTTAGTTACAGTTTTCACTGTTCTCTAAGAGATTTGAAACCTTAAAATCATTTATACTTGATCACCATGTGACTTCCGTATGATTATTCAAACCCATATCCTCAAGGTTAGAGAACCTTTCCACAAGGAGAAAAAGATAAATGAAAGAGTGTTTAAAAGAACTATTTAAATAAAAATTTAACATGCAATAACTGCAAATAAATTTGCAGTTTCAAATTTTAAAAATGTGTACATGCAGCATGACTTTTATTTATATTTTATTTGTTGATTAATAAAATTTGGGGTTTTTTTCTCACTCTCAGTTTCTCTTTCCTCCCTTTATCTTCTACTTTTCTTTTAATTTTTTCTATGGCAAATAATTGACGTTAAGTCTATGTCTAGGAAACTGACCAGTATTCTGGAATTTATTTTCTTACTTTCTTAGTTTTACTGGAATTACTTTCTTAGTTTTAATTATCATCTCTCCCTCTCTCTCTCTCTCTTTTTTAACACATAATGTGTTATTTTGAATTCTGTGGCCTAGTGTATAAAGAAGTACACAGTGGCAAGTAGCACATGACTAAACTAACACAATCTTCAAGCTACCAGGAATCATTGTCCGTAAACTTTGAATGACAATGAGATTAGCCTATTTTCCTTTATATAACCTACATTATGCATTAAAATAAACAGTAACAAAACACCTTTAGCTAATTCCTCTTAACCTTTAGCATAATGATGGAACTGGAAAAAGAACTTGCAGTTGTGTTCGGGTGTCTGTGTAGCTCCCCCACCCTGTTTTTCTACTCCTCTCTCCATGTAATTTTTATTTTACAAATATTCAAACAATAGCAATTCCGTGAAATTTTCCTTCATTTTAAACCACTTGCTTCTTAGCTGCTTCCTATACACTTGGAATAACTCCTGTTCTAATGACTAGGAAAATTTCTCCCAGTTTCCTAAATCCTATATCTGGTTCTGAAATCCCCAAGCTACATAAGAAAACATTTTGGTCTAGCTACCAAACGGTGGTATCAATATTCATTATAATATTTACTTCTCACTTTCTTCATAGTCAGGGAAGAATATTAGAAGATTGTATAAATAAGATAGTTAAATATTGGGATTTGTGAGGAGAAGTGTTTGGGCTTGGGTACAAATTCTTGAGATATGAATATATATTGTCATTGTTAGTACTTTCCGGTCTATATTAAGTGGATATTTATCCTCAATATCTGGCTGATATTTCTGCAGTGTTTGTGTATATATATCTGTACAAAAAACAGAATAATCTACTTGAGAGTAACTAAAATGACATCTAATTATATTTCTGTCCAGCTTATATGTTAAAACGTTGTGGTTAATTCTTTTTAAGATAAAAGAAAATTGGGAGTCATTACCATTTTGAAATAAGATCAGACCATAGATTTATAGCAGGAAAAAAAAAAAAAAACATTAAGGCAGATGAGATCAATAGATGTCAAGCTCATGAGGATTCTTGTGACACTTTGAAAAAAAAAAAAACTTTTAGCTGGACATAAAGGTTTTTAAATATAATCTAAAAGTTTCTCATTTGATTGACAAAGAAAATCTAAAAGCCTGGAATGAAATGAGTATTAGATCATAAATTGCAAAATGTTATATGCTGTTTTTTAAAAGGTCTAATTTATAAGTATAAACTGAAATTGAATGCCTCTCCTAAAAATACATTATGGTTGTATTTGTAAAAAACTTTCTTTATTATTTATATCAGAAAATTATCACATGTTCAATTTAATCTGTGACTATATATCTTCATAATTATATTCTTCAGTTAATACATAAATATTAACATTATTTCTTCCTCATTTTGAGCTTATTTAAACTTACTTTTATTGCACTAAATTCTTTAACCTATAACACTGTTCTGAAGTCATTATTTCTAGTCTGATAAGTTATAAAGTAACCTAAAAATGAAATAATTTTGTTTTCCTTGAACAAAAATAATAAAAAATAGTTAAATACAACAATAATTATTTATAAAATACATTAACATAAAGAAGCATATTTTCAAATGTTGGTATATTACTATGATATTTAGATATAAATAAATATTATTAAAAAGCTAGATAGTGTACTTTTTGTATTCCACTATAAGATTTCAGAGAAAATGAATTTATATAAAGTGTATTTAATCAGTGGAGATTGCTCTCGACATCATGTGGAGACTTTGAACCCCACAAACACAGATTCTCAGATATAGATAAGTTGAAAGACTTCACATAACATGTACCTTTTGTTTAAATATGTACAAATATGTCATTTTACTTTGATAAGCTTCACCCATGATTCACATACCAAGGAATGATAGAGAGAGTAACTGCTTAGGTTAGACCTAAGCTTCTTTGATTTCTCTTACTCTGTTGACTGCTTCATTCTTTCAACTTCCTCATCTCTTTATATCCACACTGAAAAAGTCTGTATCTTCTGCTAAATATTAACCAACTTACACCTTGAAAGTATGATATTGATTATGCATCTCCAATCCAACTACTTGAATAAATAATGAGATATAATTTCAGTTCTTGTTTTTGGAAGGATAGCATTCAGTCTTTCATAATCGAGTATGATGGTTTCTATAAGTTTTTCTTAGATCCCCTTTTTCTGATTTTAACATCTCCCTTCTATTTCTGATTTGCTGAGAATTTTGTGATTGTTAAATTTTGTCAAATAATTTTTGCACTTGAGAGTGGAACAAATGTATATGTGTGTGTGAGCATGTGTGTATTTAAAATGTGTTCATGTGATAAATTACATGGACTAATTTTCAAAAGTAGAACCATCCTCATATTTCTTAGATGAACCCCACTTACTTATAAATAATTTATGATAAAAAGGAGGATATTGTGAATGTATTGTTGAACACTGGATTTTATTGAAATCCATTAAATATTTTTTAATTTGGATAATAATTGCATATTAACTTGAGGATTTAAAAAAATATTGTCTTTAAGGCTTTGCTCAGCTCTTTTATTATGATATGACTGTACTATAGTTCTCTACCCATTCATTCAGTGAGATCTCTTCAATCTGACCAACTTTGTTTGAGCTCTTGCAATTGTTCAGTCTAAGGAGTCCCCCAAACATATACCTCTCTTGCATTTTTTTTTATTTCATCAGCCTCACAGAGTTTTGCACTATGAAAGCAAATTGGTATTAATCTTACTGCTGAGGTGATGGGAAATCTGGTGCTGCCCCAGCAGCATTAGGGGGTGGAGTATCCCTCTGTCTTCCCCGCTGATGCAGCAAAGAATTATAGTTCAGCAAGATTTAGAGAAAGTAAGATTTATTGAAAGTACTTCTTAGAAAGAGAGAGACCATGCTAAGGAAGGCCACAGCAGTGTGGAATTTGGAAGGTGCAAAGATAAGACAGAGTGTGCTTCAAAATAGGAGCGGGTTTTCACCTAAGAGAGCTGTAACAATGCAGAAGTTGGAAGGTCTGTTTACATTTGGGCCATGATGGGAGGTCCTAGATGATCCCTATGTGAGGTTACCTTGACTGACAGTTGGCTGCTATATAACACTTTGCCTATAACAGTCTGTTATAATTAGATTCATGAACTTCCAGGCATAGTCATAGTATTATAATGATGGTATAATGAGGCTGAGGTTGTGGGCAGGTTAGGGTATTATTTTCTATGCATGCAGTTTGTGGCTTGTTTAGCCAGCAGTTTTTATGGCCTTTGTGCTCTAGATTTTGGGGTGATTTATAATCCTAAAAGAGAGGTGGTTCTGGGAGGTCCTTAAGGAAGGTCTTCAAGGGAGGTTTCTATGGTTACAGAGCTGGGCCTTTGCTACTGTAGCTCACGCCTATCTAACTACCTAACATTAAGTCAAAGAATCAAAGGAAAACTTATGTAAATTTCTAATGCTATTTCTTTACATAGTTCTCTATTTCGAGGAATTCTACTCAATAAATTTCGGATGTTCTTGCCTCCCCAAAGCCTACTATGTTAGCTCAACGCAGTGAAAACCTTAGGTTCTTTTTTAATTCTTTCTCTCAGAGTTGTGCTCTAAAACTTGCCCCTAGATAATGCAGGGCTCACCTAATTTTTATTAACCTTCTGCCAAAGAACATAATTCTGTACTATCCATTGCTTGATGTCTGAAAAAAGTTATTTTGTATATATTTCCAGTTTTTTAATTGTTATCAAGTAATTCTAAATGATAATACTCAATCCTGGCAGGGCGCAAGTGCATACTAACTAAATTTTAAAGAAATCTTGCCTTTCAGAGATAAAAACATTTGCTGATGCCATGTTATCTCTTTTTATATTGCTAGATTTAATTGTCAACTTTGTGATAGATGTGCATCTGCAATTTTTATTTCTTGTAATGTTTTGTCTAGTTTTGTTGACAGGGTAATAGAGACATAAAATAAACTGGAGAAGTCATTTTCCCAGCTAAGAACATTTAATCAGTCAGGCATAGTTTATGTGCCTCTTTCTCATAATTATGGAGTGAGAAATATATTTAACAATTTTCAGTTTTTTAATTGAGATGGGTACTTGGATATCTCTGATCAGGAAAGTTTAAGTTCAATTTAAAAAAAATTAAATGCTATTAAGTGGGAATAATCTTGGTAAGCCCCAAATGCTCTATAGCAAAGAGTTTATCTTAGTTCATATTCCTCCAAGAGTTGTATCATTATCCCATCTCATAATTGTTTAACCCATGGAAAAAAATAAAAAATGATAGAGGTAACCAATACGTAACACATAAAATGAGAGTGGAAAGGAAGAGGAAATAATGACTGTCCTTTGGACCAAAAAATGTGTTCATGTTTTTCAAAATGTCAGAATCCAGAAATGAATAAAATAAATTACTCAAAATAAATAATATAAGTATATAACTATAAGCACAGATATACATAAAGATACATAGAGAAAACATTCCAAGACCCTCAGTGGATGCCTTAAAGCATGAATAGTACTAAGTTTTATGTATACTGTGTTTTTCCTATACATATCTGCCTATAATAAAGTTTAATTTATAAATTAGGCACAATAAGAGATTGACAATAACTACTAATAAAATAGAACAAGTATAATAACATACTGTAATAAAATTTTATGAATGTGATATCTCTCAAAATATCTTATTGTACTGTACTTATCTTTTCTCTTAAAATAATGAGCAGAGTGACATCAGGGCAAGAGGAAAACTGCTGGAGATTACATGTATATTACAGTATGTAGTCTATCTATCTATGAAAAAAAGTTTCTGTTACTTGAAATAGAAGCTGTTCTATATTCTGAGCTATTTAAGATTTATTTTCTAATTCCCAGTAAATGTTGTGCACTGCCTGATAACGCTGATGAACATTTGTTTCTTGCTTAATTATGTAGAATTGAATTTTGGTGCTTACAGTCCAGAAGTTCAATTAATAATTTGGGGCAAGGCTGCTTTGCTCACTAATTAACTTGTTTATTTATTTTATATTTATTTTGCTCTTGCTTTATGCTGAATTATTCCAAGATTTTAGGGCAGCAAGGTGGACAAATTATTTTAAACAAAGATAAATGTTTTTATTTTGTTTTGTTTTGTTTTATTGAGGAATCACAGAGTCGTGTATAAGGTTGTTTGTACAGATATCTCATTTAAAAAAAATAGATTATACCCTCTAGCTGTGGAAAACCTATTCACATCTTTTGGAAGTCTAGAATACAATAGAATAAACATTGATTTACTATGGCTAAACAAAGAGGTGGTAATGTTTAAGATAAGATCTTAGGTATTATTTTAGAGTGAAATTTTAAAATTACTATGGAGGCAAAGTTATTATTGATTTAGTTCTATATGCAAATGAGAATTCCATATCAGCATATCCTTTGAGAATAATCTATACATCCTTTTCTGAAAAGTACATTTTTATGAAGCTTGCTACATCTACAATTAGGCCGAACCAACTTCTATTTTCAAACCTTCTGCTACAGAAACTTTACAATATAAAATAAAACAATAAATAGAATGTCAAGCCATCTTATATACCACCGCCACTGTTTCATGTTTTTGATTTTTATAGATTAAGGCAGCCTTAAATAATACAGATAAAATTTTTAAATGTGGAGAAGTAAACATTTACCAGATTGTATTTTGTCCTATATAAATCTAAAATAATTTTTTTCCTTTAATTATTATGATTAAATTATAGAAGTATCAGTATTATTATATTGATTCATACTGGTCAATATTAGATTCTCTAATAATTTGTGCAATTTTATATAATGTCTGTGATTTAATTAGTTTAGACATAATTTATTCTACGTATATGAAGTTTCTCATCATTTAATTTTGTTATCTTTTATAATTATACCTGGATTTTAAACATAGCACTTTAAAACATGAGTATTTTTCTTCTCTCCTAAAGTGGCAATTTCCTCCAGAATTGCTTTGTTTATGAGAACACAGCATATGCTTAGTTTTCTCCCAGTACTTATGTAAATCTGATAAACTTGAGAAGCAAAATTCCATGAATACCACTATTCTAATTATTGCTGTATTTATACCAACTTGTTTTGAACACATTGGATGATTAAACACATTTTTTCTTACGAAGTTATGATGAGAAAATTAAATAACTTTTGTTCTACAGTATTAAATGTGACAAAAAAAGTTGAGAAAGTTAGATGAAAGCTTTGATTGTTATTTTATTGCTATTAGTTAACATAATGTCTTGCTTGTAACTATAAGAACCACAAGTTCATTACATAAAAGATGTTCTCTTAAAACAATAATGCTAAAATAATTAGAATAAAATCAAGTTATTTACAAAATAACACTTTGAAATGTGAATTTTTTTTTTTAGTGAGATGAGTCTTGCCAACAGAGCCATTTTTAAATTAGTTTACAGACTGAAATAATGAAAACATGCAAAATTAATAATTATGTCAGTGAAATACAATTGTTTCTTTTGAATGATTTTGACAAGTATCAACCCACACTAAAGTAATCTAATGTAAATAATTTAATAATTTAATACAAATTGTGAAATAAGTGTATTTTAGTTTTATGGTAGGATTTAAAGTTGAATTATGCTAAATTTAAATGATGCATTTCTATAATTTGCTCTGTTACAAAGTTTGTGGATAACAAAAACATGACTTATATAGTCAGCTAGTCAATCTTCGTTGGTACTGACATTCTTTTTTTGATAGTATATATATAGTGATATCATATTAGCAGTTTTAGGTTGCTATGCTTCCTTTTAAAATAAACATTTGAATGTTCTTGTACACATCTCTTTTTTTGCATGCCTGATACTTCTAGTACCACAAATCTATAAGCTGAAACTCCTATCCTTCCCTTAGTCAATATGTTTTGGAAAAAACAAAACTGCATAGCTCTCGAGATTGGTATTTGACTCAGGATTGGTCATACTACACCTTTATTACACTGACCATAATGAGTTGTTCATAGACAGGTATGAACATAAAGCAAAATCCATCAGCAAATTGGACTCAGTGCTAGTAGATTGTTAGAGCAGTAAGAAATGTGTTCTATTTTCTGGTTCTGGAGAGAATGAGAGTAATTTTTGGAGCTAATAATATTCATCTTGACACAAAGAGAAGTCTGTCTTGAGGTCTTGTCAACACAAATGATAGGAGAGCCAGTGATGGACATAGCAGAAGAGGTCCATAAAGATAATTTTGTCTTGGATCCAGTGGTGCCAGAAGTATAAAGATGTTCTTCCTCTGAATTTTTCAATTACACTGACCAATAAATTTTCATTTTACTTAAGTCAGTATAAGTTATACTCTGCAAATCATAATCATTTTGTTATTAAATAACATTCACACATGACCTTGGCAGTCACTATGGAAATTGAGATCCCTGCTGTCAGTCAAGAGCCATCCTTTAACCTCTCATTTTGCAGTTCTACCATCCACTTGCTAGCCAAACATTATATTCTGGTAAAGTCTCTTCTACTGTGAATAAAACCTATGGAGAAGAGCCCCTAATAACATTTTAAATAATGCTGGTGCCTCAGCCAACTTTTTACAGTCTCAATATATGGAGTATGCTCTAGATCTTTCAGTGGAACATAATCTCTAGTGGGTTTTCTAGTCATGTATAGTATTTGAATGAGCACATATTTCTGTCATATTGTCCATTCTTTTACCATCTCTGTGGCAATTTAGGAATTTCAACTTCACTAAGTGTGGGCTATGAAGCTTTTCATGTTTTCAATAGCGTTTTCTTGTGGTTTCCATTAGGGTGTTGAATGCTCTAACTTGGCAAATTGTTGTCAAGTTAATAAAATTTTCCTTATCCAATTTTATCTTTCAGCACCCTTATTAAAAATCCTCAGAATCTGGTCCCATGGATACAATCTCAGCTGCTTTGAGTGCTGGCTGGATACTGCAGGTGTTTTAGATAATGTATTTTCCCTCATTATCAGATTGAGTGCACCCCCAGATTGATTATATTGCAGTTTAAGCTGAAATAATATCTAGTGACCAGTAGAAGAGATGGGGGTTGTTCCTTCCTAAGAGGAACACATTTTCTCTTGTGAAGAATGGTCTTCTGAATTTTAATCTAGCACAAGGTAGTGCTAGCTCTGAATATGGGGGGATGGGCCATATCTTTAAACTCAGAAGGTTAAGCTGGGGAGTCATAATCTTTGGTGGCATCCCCTAAGAAGACCTCATACCAGATGTAAGAGTCCCAGATTTTCCACATTAGATCCATGTCTGGGGCATAACACATTTGTCTTCATGTACCTACCTCATACCTTCTGATGGATTCCCTTCCATTATTACCTTATTCCAATCCATCACTGGTAACTTGTCAACAACCAAGTCTCCACAGTGTGTCATGGACTGTAGGTACTTCATTTACCATGAGTAACACAGCGTTTACTACTAGCCTTTCCCTGAATTATTAAGCTAAAAAGTCTTTACCACCTGGAAAAACAGGTTATCAGAAAATAAATGTTAATATTGAATATCAGGTTCAAGTTACTTAGTAGGGATCACAACCCATGAAAGAAAGTAGAGGATGGTTTGGACAGAGGAAGAAATTGAATTCAGAAGCAGGTCTGACCAATGTTAGCTATTTTGGTGGAGAGCGCTGAAACAACTTTTGCCTTTAGAGTTGACAGAGTTGAGCTGAAATTGCCCAATATTTATACTTCATCTTAACTCAGTCATAGAATGGCAGCTTCATCCTACAACCTAGGTAGGGCATTTTTTGGGGGAAAGGTGGTTCTCTACCACTAAAAGAGTCTCTGAAAGAGATGACAGCTGGAGGCTGCCTGCTGAACACTTCCTAAAGTTGAGCAGCAAGTTCTTCTTGAAGAGAGATCTGTGCAGAGTACCTTCTCATCCATGCTACAGTTCAAATGTTTGACTCTTGTAGTTGCAAAAATATTGTACTCATTAATCCAGATGAATTAAACGCATAGGATGTTTAGGCTTTCAGTCAGATTTTTCTTGGTGTTTATATTTTTGCTTACCTTTTATGGACACAAAATTAACATAAATGCATTTCAAAATAATAACAATTATGAAAAAGTAATAATCTCTTATGTTTATAGGGAGTGTTATATGTTACAAAGGGATTTCCAAAAATATTATCTCATTTGCTTCTAATAACACTATAAGGTAGACTATATATTATTTCCCACCAATAAAATGAAAACTTAAAAAATTTAGTTGAGTTTTTCTGAGATGCTATTAAAAAAAACTCTTACTCTGATAAAAATTTGAATTTATTTGTTCTTTTTAATAAGATAATAATGTCTTATTTATGTTTTATTTCCAAATTATTTTATACATATTTTTATTAATAACATTTTATCAGTTTATTGACCAGAGATTTCAACATTATCAAAATATATTCCTATTGATAGTTGAAGGCATATATTTTATCAAATAAATAAAGTTGTGTGATTGTAAATAAACACATGTTGGCCTTCCCTTTTACACTTTTTCAAACACAGCCTCCTTGCTAACACATATCTTCTGGAATAAAAATCATATTCTAGTGGCATGGTTATATCTTCTCATCATTCTTTTTTTTTTTTTATTTTGCTTCATTTAATTTTAGACTATCTGCCAGTCAAGAAGTAATCTAATTTTTAGAACATTGTCATTTAAACAGAATACCCACAACATTCAGCCTTGAAGAAAAGTGTTTTCATTACCAGCTTTATGTGGGAATGTTGAATATGAGAATGAACAACAGCTCCCCCCAAAATAACTTATGAGTGATAGAAGTGCAGCATCAATGCAATTAATTTACTTCATTTTCTGTCCAGTGTGAATGGTAACAATGCAAAAGATTGATATGAAGTAATTAATAATTTAACTATTTAATTTGTATTATTAATTAATAAGTTAATATAGATGACAATACATCTCATGAATGAGGTTTAAAGAAAAATGCAGAACAAATATACTAAAAAATAATGATTTTGTATATATATATCTTAGAATTAGGTATAAAACTATGGTTATCTAACACCTTCAAATAATAGTACTTTAAAAAATATAAGACATATTAACAGATCATTGTTTTGAAATATTAAGAGCTGATGTAACAGTATGTTTTGGTATTTATGAAAAAATAATGCTAAAAAAGTTGCAAAAGCACTAAGTAGAATATGTAGAGCCTGGTAAGAATTTAACATTAACCAAATGCCCCAAAATAAAAATATTATGTAAAACTCTCAGAATGTAGATAAACAAAAATATGTTTTTTATTGAAACTTGATTTAAATTTCCAAGTTTATATTTAAGTAAATTTTGCTATAATTTGTCAACCTCATTTTTTAGCTTTAGATAGGCTGATCTTTCTGCTATACAGAGTTATTAAAAACTCTTGTTTGTATAGAATGACTAGTTTCTTAAAGTAGATTATCTAACTTAATTACCTAAATGCACATGATCCCTTTTTGTTCTCAATAAGAACAATACATTGAATAGATAAGTCCCTATCATTCTATAACTTTTAAAAATAAAGATTTAAAATTAAATAACTGATGCAAAGTCACCAATTTAATAAATTGTAATGTTATGGATCAAACTCAGGACTTTTAAATTCAAGTATAATTCATCTTTTGATATACCATTGAGTCTTTTTATAGACTCTGACCTACAGTAATCAGAATAATTATGTAAGATTAAAAATATTCTTACTTGGATATTTCAGATGTATTGCCACATGTTACCATCATAAGAGTAAATATGAGTTGATATTTTTAATTAACATCTGATAAACTACTTTTCAAGGATCATGCGGTAGATATTAACACAAAAAATGGCATAACATAGTCAAATATTATGGTTTTAGTTGTAGAATATGTGTAGTTCTGAAATAAATTCTAAAAAAAGTGGTATGTTTCCTATTTAAAAAATATTCCCACATTTTAAAAAATCTAGCTGTTCTTTATAATTGCCATATTAGGGGGCAAACATTTTTATTCTCTTCTTTAGTTTGCATATTTATGTAGGAAGTATATTTGTACAATTTATATTACAGGATTGATCAGAATATCCTAAAAATATATTAATCTGATGTTACTTTTGTAATATGAGAATAATAAAGAAAGGTTTCTAAATTAAAAAAAAAAACCTATCTTCATTATATTTTGAGCATTAAAATTAAGCATGATGGTTCTTATAACTGCTTTGCAACAAGGTTACATGCATTTGAATTGAGAGACTGAATATACAAATGGACAATGGCTAGATAGCAACCTTCCCAGGAAACCAACCCTCTTTTCTATAGTAAACAACCCAGGAAGCTTGCCTTCTAGGAGTCAGACTTGCAGGAAGCCAGATTGCTATCTCTAGTGATAATCCAGGAAGTTAAACTATAACTTCTCTAACAATCAGTCCAAAATGGTCAGGACTTGTTCATAACTAACAAGTTCCCTAATTTTGTTTCTATTTCCAACTTAGGACCAATCAGAAAAAGCCATATATGTACCCCTAACCAATCACATAGGATCCCCTGCTTCTAGTTAGCACAACTACAGCTTCCCCATGCCAACAGCCTTCAATTAGTACATACTTGAAGACTTTGGCCAGTATGAACTTTCTCAGTCTGCGGGCCTTGAGTCTCTGCCACAGTGCATACGTTTAGTGGCTGACACTCTTGCTGCAGGAAGTTCTAAATAAATAGCTTTTACTTTTTCATTTGGTTGGTTTTCATTTATTTCTACAGAATTTTCTTGAAGTAGGGATTGCCACTCATTCTTCAGAATATATTAAATTTTCTAATCTTTACTTATAATGTTCAAAAACCACGTTTTTTGTCTATTTTTACCAGCTCCTTCCCTAATTTCTTCTAAGTAATATGTAAGTTGTCATGATGCATTTCTTCTTTTGTTTTTCTCTTAAGACTTAATTCCAAAGGCTTTCTCTGAGTTTTAAGGAGTGACTGAAATTTTCACACTACATCATGTAAGAGGAATGAAATCTTTGCCTCCTAAAGACAAAGCAGGGCTATATCCATTGCATGACACTGTTGTTGAGTGCAAATCTAAAGGACATAAGTTTGAAATTTCATATCCCCCATTGTCTAGTTGTGCGGCATTGGGCAAGTCCTTTTCGAATTTAAATTTCTACATCAATTTGAGTTGTGATGACTAAATGAGTTAACTCACATGAAGCACTTAACATAGTGTGTATCACACAGAACATTACAGGTAAGCAGACAGAAAACAGCAACTCTGGCCCCAGTCTCTCATCATTTCTCTTCTTGACATAATTTTTCTTTTCTTAATAATTAACTGTTATGTTAGATTCACCATGACAGAGAATATAAACATCCTGTGAATTATGGCATGATCTTAATTAAAGTTTACATTAAAAATCAGTTTTCATTAGGAGTCAGAAAGTTGTTAATCTTTTAAATGGCCCATAATCAAAATGATAATATTTAAGACTTATAGTAGAATGATAATATTAGGAAATGTAAGTATTTAAAATTGAGAAAATTAAAGCTCAAATAAATTACTGAAAATGCCCAGTATCATGTTATAATATCTTTAGTCTCTATTATCTTACCATCACTTGAAAGAGCTATACAGCATAGGAAGATATTTAGTGTTTGAGTATTCTGATATATTTTTAAAACATTAAGAGAATGTTAAGCAAAGTACAAGAATATTTTAATAGTACTATCCATTCATGTAGCACTCTATCAGAATAAATTCTAAAGCAAGTTTAAAATTGAAAAGAATAAAATAAAACCCCAGAATTTTGTACAAATTTAACTCTTCTTTTGCAGTGTTCACCAAATATAGTGTTAAAAAATAAACTGAGGTTTCTTAAAATTTAAAAAGTTTATTTGAACAAAAATCCATCTGAATAGGGCAGCATCAAATTGGAAGTGGTTAAGAGCACCCCACCAAGAAGAACTGTGGGAAGAGATTTTTATAGAAAAAAGGCAGAAGCAAAGTGAAGAAATTATTGGTTGACTAAAGCTTTAAGCCAATTTAGTTTTTAGTGATTGGTTGCCCTTAGGTTTTGATTTTGTATCCTTGAGGCACTTACGGTCTTAGATTTGGGTTTGCTTATATAGGCCACCACAACATTAGAGTCCTCTCAGTCTAAAGGTCACCTTGTTTGATTAATTTAATAGTAGGAAAGAATAACTCTATTTTAAGTGATTATTCTTTATAAGTCAAATGTATTTAAGCATTTATTTACATGTAGAAAGTATTGTTGATTGAAATTGGCCTAATTAGTAATTGTAGGAAATAAAGAGTTGTTAAAGTTGATACTTAAAAAGTAAAAAATAAAATAAAAATTCAGATTTGAAAGCAAGATCAAGTCCTCTTGAAAGAGTAATGTTCATAAACTTCAAATGGAGTTCAAATTAAAATCAGAATTTCAGACCAAATCAAGGCATCAATCAAATAAGTGCTAGGAATACATGACTAAGGATAATAATAGAAAATATAATTGAATGTCACAAAGAAAGATAAGCAGATATGAATCAGAAGCAGAAGATTTTTGAGAAAAACAAGAGATAAAAATAAAACTCTAGAACTATTCTGAAAGATTTCTTTTCAAGATCACTTCGGGGAATTAGCCATTTTTGGCAGTTTCTCAGAAAATTTGACCAGAATTAGCTTGACAAGAATAGTAGAGATATATAGACATGTATGGACACTTAACCTTCAAAGGCAAACAGAAAATCTAAGGCTATTAATTATATTTGTAAAACCAGTCAAATTTTCTACTCTATTTCATAGGATATGAAATACTTTTTGATAAAAGTTTCTCTTCTAGGTTCAGACACGATACCACATATTGCAATGGAAAAAAACAAAAATACTAGTTTGAAAACTAAAGACTATTAGATAATATATGAACTTAGAATAATAGCTAAGTATCTGGGACATATTATTTACTCATTGTTTATTTGTTGTTTTGATGATGTATAAATATGCTGGGTTTTGTTTATATAAGCAAAAAAATAATGACAACTAATATCCATAATAGTATACTGTCTTTAATAATTATTGATTATATATCCTATTTTTTTTCCCCTGAGAGCTCTCATTGTTTAGATATGGTGAAATTTTAAAATATTTGTGGAAAAACATATTCATTTTTAATATGAAGTCATATGTACATGCTATTTGAAATAAGAACTTATTGTTTCATTTATAAATTCAAAATTTAATAACATTTTCTCAAGCCATGTATCTCCAGAACTTTTGTAACACTTCAAATTTTTCTTATAAAGAATTATGAAGGGAGCAAATAAATCAAAAACTGTTAGCTCAATAGAATAATAGGTAAATAGATTTATGAAATAAATTGAAGAAACTCAATTTTGTTTTGAGAAATTTTCAATGTTCAAATTTTTGTAAAGTATGCTGACACCTAGGTTGTTATTCACAGGATGGAATGTAGAGACATCCAAACTGTGAATGTGGATTTGAAGTTGTTGATCTTTTATTGTTGTTTTTCTTTTTAAATACTATCTTTAAGAACAGTTTTAGTTTTACTAAAAAAATTAAGAGGAACGTGCAGAGATTTTCCCAATATCTCAGGCCTCACATCACCTGCATAGTCTCCCCCATTTTCAACATCACTCACCAGATTGGTACATTTACTATCAAGAATGCATCTACATTGACACATTGTAATCACCTGAAGTCCATAGTTTACCTTAAGTTTCACTCTTGGTTCTCTTCATTATATGGGTAGGGACAAATTTAATGTGACATATATACATCATTACAATAACGTAAATAATATGACAAGAAAACAAACATCTGTATGCTAAGACAATAAAAATACTAATTAGCATAAAATGAAAATTTGTAAAACTAGTATTTTCTTATAGGAATATAATATCAACATTAAGAAAGATAATTAATTAAATGATACTTTCATGCAAATATTTAATAGCGGTGGATGTTATTACTAAAGAAAAAAATTGGATTGGGATAAATGAGTCATTAGAGTGGAATTTCAGATAACTTTCAAAATCAGAAATGTCTTTATTTTATTTCCATTTAAACAGATTACTTCCTCTTCCTCAGGATGCCATTACATAGAAAAGTATAAACTTACTGCATCTTTAAATCAATCTAGCTCTTGATATATATATTTCCCATAGATTATAAACATAAGGTTGATTATTTTAAAAATCCAAAACCTAGCTATCAAACGTTATCTAGTTTTTTTGTTTTATTTTAATGTTTCTTAAGTTTTAAGTATGCTGTCAGTGATCTAAACTTGAGCAGAATAATCATATGCTCTTTTGGAAGCATTAATAATTATAAAATAATTAAAATTTAATTATCTGTATCACTGAGTAAGTTGGTAAAAGGACAGAAACTATATTATATTTTGATAGACTTAAAATTTCATACATATTCACAGGGACCAAAATAGTTTTATTCAGTCTTCATATTTCTTATCAGTATAATGTCATCTCATGCAAGCTTACTGAATTTATACTGTGCAATAATATTTCTAGTTTTTATTTTTCTTTAGTTTAGACTTTATGTTATCAACAGAAAAATACATATGTATTATATATCATTAAGAAAAGAGAACTCTGCAAATTAGATTGTGTTATCTGTCATTTGCAATATACATCCAAATTTTAGAAATGTTAAAGGGCGGAATGATTTAGATCTTATAATTAAAGAAATAGGAATTTCAGATATTTTTTACATGTTGTCATCCTCTTCCAATATGTGCTTCTTCCAGTGTCTTAACAAAAATTCAATCTCTCTCTAAAATTGCTTAACTGTACTTTTCACTGTGAACCTTGATGTGATGTCTCAGGCACATTGTGCCAGCACAGGTGTGTGATGTGTACAAGCCTGACATTAGACCACTTCGGCATAGATCCCAACTCAGTCACACTCATTAGTTTTATGACTTTGGCAGATTACCTAACCACCACAAGCATTAGTTTCCTTATCTATTAACATAGACACAATTTTACTTACTGACAGAATTATTTTGAGGCCTAAAAATGATTGCTTCTTAAAAATGAGACATGTGTGCTCCTTGGGTACACAAGAACTTTTTAACGATTATTTGGCAACGAAAAGCATTAGAGGAATAAATTTCCAGAGCTTCAAATACCTTGTTCTTAATAAGCAACTGCCAGAAACTTTCTTGTGGGTTTCTTTCCCAAACTCAGCTGTCATAAATTGCAGGGTACACCCCAGCTTTACAATACTTAATGCATCTTTATGGTGGTCTGTTCTGGAGAGTTCAAAGTAGCCACAGAAACAATTTTTAAAATATTGATTTAGATATCAAGAAAGTGAACTACACTAATGATTGGGGAACAAGTTATTTTTAAGTCGAGTGGTTTCTTATTTTTTGTTTGTTTGTTTCAACATAATTGAAGGAGGATTTCATCTAAGTTATCAGTTGATAGGTCAATAGGTGTACATTCTCTTGGCATGTAACCAAGAGAATAATTAACATGGAGATACTCAAACACCTTCCATTTCTATACATTTATTCATTTAAATACATTTTCTTAAGAACTTATTTATTTTTCTAAGGATGATGCAGGGTATCAAATTGTTATAACATTTTATTGTTATCACACAAATTTATAGATTCTTTTAAAATGTTAATGTTATTATTTCTAATAATTCAGAAATTTAAACTTTTTCTCTATTTCTGCATATAATGACCAATTTGATGACATTGCCAATTAAAAAAATTACAAAGCAGAAGTTTTTGAAGTCTTTTAAAGGGTATATTAACAAAATGAGAAGAACATTGGTGTACTTAACATATATTGAATGCTTATTATTTTTCAGTTGCCAATTTTAAAAATGTAAATATTTTATCTTACTTATTTCTCAGAATGGTACTATGATTATTCTCTTATAATATGTGAGAAAATTAATGTATGGAGAGGTGTACATTAATAAAAATGCATATCTGATTCTAATACAGGCACTTTGACTCAAAATTTGTGCTCTTAACCTTTACTGTGTGCTTTCTGTCCAAGTCTTTAATGTAAGTGCTAAGTAAATGATAATCATTCTCTTAATCATTCTCTTAGTAATAATTGTATAAATATAAGTAATATCTAAAAACTATTAATTATAATATTGATATTTCTATTTTTTAATTTATTTATATACCTCTCTTTTTGCATCATTGCACAAGCTTAAGCTGTAGCATAAATGATCAAAATATATATTAAATTATTAAATAAATAAATGCCCAAATAACTTCTGAAACACATAGTTTCAGAAACACATAGTTTCAGAAACACATAGTTTCAGAAACACATAGTTTTAGAAGTATATATTATTTTCCTTAACATTGTCATCACAGTAAGGGACTCATGTTCAGGTTACTTATTTTACTATGGCATAGAAATATGTGAGGACTGAATGATACATCTTATTCTTCAAGAGCAAGGCATGATAGAATATATTAACATTAATTGAAAAAATCTTTGAATTCTTTTTTTTTATAGTAAAGTGATGGATTTTTCCCCCACTGGTTCATTATATTGGCCTACATTTCTTGTGGTATATATATATTGAATGAACTACTTGCTTGGCTTTGCATAATATTTGTGTCCATACTTTAGATGATGTAAGTGGCCTAAAGGATGGTTCTATTTGTGCTTTATGCCATTTTTTCAATATTGTATAAAATATTTTATAGAAGTATAAAATGAATGAACACTTATTAATCAAGAAAATACTTAATTTCAGTAAAACAACCAAAGAAGCATTGCCAGGGTCAAATATGATCAGAGACTGCTTGCCATTCTCTCTGAATCACAATACATGTTGGCAATCAAATATTTTAGATACTTCTTGTAATAAAGTGTTTAAATTTTCTCAATAGAATGTTTCTCAAATTCACTCATTATGCAATATCCATTATTATCTCTTAGAGTTAATGTTTTTATAAAAATAATTTGAGGACAAAAATTTCACATTGCTAGAAGCAGTATAAGACTTTGATAACAAATTTAAAAGATAAATAATCCAGCCAGGCAACTGCCAAGATATAAATAATGAGTGAAGCTCTTTTTCACAAGGAAACAAAAGGATGTTTTATTACAAATCACATATTCCAGTTTTGTAACCTTTAGCTGACTATTTAACATCTCTACCCTCAGTCTGTGCATACCTCAAAGAGCTATGAAGCCTAGTTAATGCTGAGTGTATACAAAAAAACACAGAAGCATCTCCAGCACATTGTGAATCTAGTAAATTTTGATGATTATGATGCTGCTGCTGCTGATAATGATGATACTGAAGATGAATTCTGAAATATAATTATTTCTTTTCTGTTCTCTTGGGAACTTGAATGCATATAGGATTTATTAAATCCTACATAAATTTATTTTAAGTTGTTTTTTTTTTCAAGAATTTTGCTTTAGCAATAGTTTGCTAGGTATAAAATAGATAGATTAATATATTAATAAAGTTTATAAATTACCTCTAATATTGTACCATTCAGTTATATATTGCTTCATATCTATATCTATCTATCTATCTATCTATCTATCTATCTATCTATCTATCTATCATCTATCTATCCATTCATCTATATCATCTATCCTATCTTTTCATTTCTATTTGTATAATATGGATGAGTAAGCAATTAAATTTCTAACATAATCAACATTATGTATAATATATTTTTTAGTACACAATTTGAAGATTCAAGAGAACTATATGACATCTTTTTTAAAATGTGTCTGTTTGTATTTTAAACTCTAAACTTTTACTTGTTTTTCTGTCATGGTGTTAAATAATAAGCTAGAGATTGCTGTGTTGAGAAGCATAATGTCTGCTGTGCCATTCAGCATGGAAAGGAAATCACCTGTGGCTAGTTTGAAGTTCATTTCTGAAATACATGGGGATCTGTCATCACCTGCCTGATGTGACAGAGGCCCAACAAATCCTTTTATCTCAGCTGTGCTATTGAGAATGCCTTTGTTTAATCATGATGAAAAAAGATCCCAGAATAAAAGGGAAATGAATTCCCTGCAGAATTGAAGCCTCCAAATGGCCATAAAAAATATATGCAGGTAAACATCATTTATACAATATTGCTTTACTGCAGATTATAGGGCTCATGTTGTGTGCCAAAGACTCCACAGGGGAATCAGGAGGAAAACAGAGTTTCTATTTCCTTGGAAGTTGTATCAGGATAACCCAGCTAAAACAGTTGCTAGAAGTAATCCCTGAACAGAGTTTGAAATCATATTGCTTTAAAGAACAACAACAAATTCGAACCAGAACAAAATTTGGCAGTTTTCTAAAATATATTTATTTTAGATCATAAATATATGCCAAGACTATGTTGTCATTACGACTGTGTTTTTTCAAAGGAATGTTAAATGCATTTACTTTTAAATATACATTAAAGTAATGTCATAAGAAAAAAAAAAGATGCGGGTATTTGAAAAATGTAATTTTAAAAATCTTATTTTTCTATCTTATATTCACTACTTTATAGTGTAAGCAACATAATAATTACTCTAGGTCACTAGAGTAACTGAAATGTATTGGTAACGAAAATATCTATACAATCCTGTGTTTTTGTGTGTATGTTTCCAAAAGATTTACAGAGGCTAGGGACAATATATGACATTCGAAACTACAATCAGCAAAAGAGCTTAAATTATGCAGAGAAGGCAAATATTTTCTTATGCAAAATTGTAAGGGTTGAAGGATTTTGATGAAAAACTGCACACTTAAGAAAGCACAATTCACAACATCTATATTATTAGTGTAATTATGATGAATAAAAAAGCACTGTCTTTCTCTGACATTTTTAAACTTTATTTCTTATATTACTTATTATTTCCCCTATGTTTATTATTATACAAATAAAAAAAATCTTTTGTTAATGTCATCATAGTCATGTAGACTTGAAAATTAAGATAATCTTCAAGGAAAGGATACCATGGTAATTTTTTAAAACAGTTTTCAGCAGTACATATGGAAATTAGGATTAATTCTTTTACAATATTTTTTTAAAAAATAGAATCATATTTGTTGTCTATAGTGCAAAATGTAAATTTATAGAATGAAACCATTTTGAGCCATCAAGATGTGATTCAGTCAAAAGCATGACAATTTTTTTACAATGAAATGAAGGTCAGTCACTAGAATACATAATCAATATAATTGAATAAAATAAAAACATGTTTTTCTGAAAGTTAAAACTTGATATTGACCTTAGGTCAAATATAAAGAAATGACAATTGAGCAAAAATTATGCAATCAATCAATGACTTTAATGCCTTTAAACTCACTATGGGACATTCACAAAAGTGCCTTTTTTTCCGTTTCAGAGTACAATAAGAAATGCCATGTTTAATGGGAAATATAGTTAAATGCAAATTTAATTAAGAACTCAAAAGTAGCATTAGAAAATAGCTAAACTATATTAGCTTTCCAAAGAGAGAAAACTGACCACTTAAGAAAAACAATCTAAATAAAAAATATTAATATATTTACTATTAAGTAAAATTTTAAATAACACATTAAGACACTCAGAGTATTACCTTTTTACTTATAATACCTAGAGATAAACAAGCACATTTTTAAAATTAAATTTATTGGGGTGATATTGATTAACAAAGTTATATATGTTTCAAGTGTACAATTCAATAATACATCATATGTGTACCACATTATGTATTCACCACCCAAGGTCAAATCTCATTTTTACACCAATATTTGACCCCCTTAACCCTTATTTACCTCCCTCTTGCCCCCTTTCTCTCTGGTAACTGTAGTCTGTATCTATTGTATGTTAACATTGTATCCTGAAACCTTGTTGTAATTGCTTTTTACTTCCTGGAGATCAGGACAGTGTTATCTCTTCCTTCCCAATCTGTATACTTTTTATTTTGTTTACTGGTCTTATTAAATTAACTAGGACAAAGTTGAAAAGACAAGATGAAGGGTGCAGGGTGGCAGGGAGCATCCTCGCTTTGTTCCTATTTTAGTGAAAAACCTTCTAATTTTTCACTATTAAGTATGATCTTAGCTGTAGGATTTTGTAGATATTCTTTATCAAGTTGAAGAAATCCCCTCTATTTCTAGTTTAGTAATTGTTTTATCATGAATTTAATTGACTTGTCTTTTTCTAGTCTCCTTAGTGGGAAGCTTAGATTATCGATTTTAGATCTTGTCTCTTCTAATATACGCCTTTAATTATATAAATTTCCCTCTCCATGTGTTTTTTTTTTTTTTGACATCACAAATATTTTGATAAGTTGTGTTTTTTTTTTCATTTAGTTGAAAATACTTTAAGATTACTCTTGCTATTTCTTCTTTGACCCATGTATTATTTAGTGTATTTGGGGGATTTTCTACCTCTCTGTTATTGATGTCTCAGTAGTCTCACGACATCCAGAAATGATATCTGACAAAGAAAGTCCATTAGTTTCATTGAAAATATTTAGAGAACTGCTTTCTGGCAGCCACTAAAATGCTTGAAGTAGCTAGCAAACAAATAGACATTGCATATTCTAAGTGTTATCACAATAAATAGCTTTTACTGAATTTAAAGGAGAGTGAGTACTACTGTTATTCAGGTAAGTTTAGTTAATGGACAGGTGACTGGGTTCTATACACAGAGAGGAGGGATAATGCTAATATCAAGAACAGCATTTTTTTCTCATTTTCTCTGTGATCAAAATGTTAGGTTAATGTGAATTTTTCTTAATCTTTCTGATATTCAGTATAGGCTAATAGAATAAAATAAAAGCCTGCAACTTGGCCAATTTGGTTCACAAATGCATTTCCTTACCTCCAAAAAAGATACAAATGTTTCTTAGTCTGCTTCGCTAGATTAAAAAAATAAATAAATAAATAAACAAATAAACAACACAAAACATTTCTTAATTTGCTATAATGTTAAGTATTATAAATTAAATTTTGATATAATATTTTTGCTCAAAAACACTATAATATCATCCAAAGACAAGACAAGGCTCACAAGTGCAAACTGATTTAAAATGTAAGAAAAATAAATGACATTATCAACTATTTAAAAGTTTAACAGATAGATATGCATATATTATTTTGTTAGTAATATATTTTTAATAACATTATGGACATAGCTCCTATATTAATGGAGTGCATAATGTATCTCTTAACAAAGCAATTGATAATACTTGCTTCTATTGGCCATATTGCTGGATAATTATTGAGTATATGACTTACACACTCTGCTATAACATTTTTATGCATGCTGTTCGAACCAGCAAACAGCTTATTCAAAAAAACCTTTCTCTAAATTTATTTAAAATATAAACTTGATACATCACCTCTCTTAATTAGAAACATGTTCTGTTAAATCTATTAATGGAATAGAATATATTTTTATTTGCATTCGATTTCTAAAAATTTTAAAGTCGTGCTTTTACAAGTAGTTTATATTGCTGCCAAAACATATCTTTAATAAAATGTCGAAAAAAATCATAGCAAAATAAAATATAGAAGATAAATTAAAACATACCCAAAGGCTATTTATCCAGCTGCTTCCCAAACTATTGAATAATGTTATTTCATTTTCATAAATTTAGGAATGTAACATTTCTAAAAGCTAGTTTTGATAAAATACTGATTTCTGTATTCCTTACTTAATTACAGAATTCCTGATTGTTTTCTAATGAAGTATCTCATTGCACAAATATTAAATTGGTCACAGTCATTTCTCATAAGAAAAGAACAATATTTATTTAACATGATGCATTCTTTCCATTCCAAAGTATAGTGAGATAATGTCACATTAAAAGTTAATGTATTTTTTATACTGTTTTCTTATCTTAAATAGAAGCAGGCCTATGTTTATTATTAAAAATTAAACCTTAAAATATTCATGAAGAAATAATAAGTTGTAATAGAATTGTCTTGGTTACCTTTTTCTTATGTTACTACATTATGTATTTTCTGACACCAGTAGAGCCAGTGTTAACCTTGAAACACTTTTTATTATCAATTCTAATATTACATACTTCTAAATGCAAGGTAACTTGTAGAGTGTAGCACTTTTTTTTCCTAAAAATTCTGTATTAGTATTTAAGATAAATGACTATAACATAATGGTATGTGGGATCTATTTCTTTGTGATAAATTTATTATTAATACAGAACCACAAACAATCATATTTAACCTCTTTTGCACATAATTATAGTAAAACTGGTCAAAAGATGTATGATGATGATGATGATGTTGACGATGATGATTGGAACAAACTAAATTAATCAAGAAAACAGAGTAATTTAATAAGAAATTAAGACTACTGAATGAATGTCATTTATTTTTGTTTCAACCCTAGAATAATTAAAACAGTAACTGGTAAGTAATGAGCACTGTTTAAATAATTTTAAAAACTACTTTATGTACATTTAAACAGAAGATTTGAAATTCACTTCGGAATTTTGCTGAGCTGTCTTGGGAAGAAGAAAGATTGTTAAAGCACACATGTATGTCTTAGCACGTGGATGTAAATGGTGTCCATACTATAGACTTAATGACCTCCATTATTTGATTATGGTCTCTATTTTACAGTTGTTCTTTTGTGTTGTTGTTGTTAACCCTGGCAATGCTGCCACATTAGAATCAAAGTTTATTGTAACTTAAGCTTGCTTGTAAATGTGCATTGTCTCTTTCACAAATACCATTGTACGTGTCTCTCGTGTTATTTAACAGATCACTCCAATACCTCTCAATGTGTTTTCTAAGGTACAATCAAAATATCACATCTTCCATAAAATCCATTCTATTGCTACTTCCTATAGTATATTACTTCCTCTTTTTCACCTTTAAGGATATGTATTCATACTTTATGAAACTCTCATTTTCTTCTTTAGACATCTTTTTTCCCAGTAACTGTTGCTATACATATTAAAAAGCAAAAGTGCAAATGAGTTAGCAATGTAAGTAAAGCCCTACCTCATTATCAACCCTCAACTCACTCACCTGAAATGTATAATTTATATAAATATTTCTATTTATAGATTTTCTCATAGTCACTCCATTGTTCTTTACATATATGAGAAGAGCATTAATTTTTATATTGTTTCTAAGCCTTATATTAACTTATTTAAATGATATTCTCAAAGTCTATTTCTTGTCCAATATAATTTAGAAAAATCCACCCATACCTTACTACAAAATTATGCTATAATCATAAACCCATCTTTTTCTTTTTCACTTTGCTCTCTGCCATCAAAGTTGAAAACGTTTATATTCTTTTCTGAGGTAAAATTATTTTCACCATTTTTAAAGTTGTTTTAAAATTAAAAAAAATTATTTGTATTTATTTATCTTACTTATCTAATTTATTTAATTACTATAAATATGTATCTATTGTTAATGACAGAAACAATTAATTTTCTGCTAAAATTTATTTACATTTCTAGTGCTCTATACTTTATATCATATACCCTTAGAATTAAAGTGAAACAAATTTCATCTTTTGCTCAAAATTTGCTATATTAACTTTGCTTCACTTTTGAACAATAATTTAAAATTTTTATAGCAATTGTCTAATTTCTATTCTTTTACCTAATATACGAATGCATAACATGCCTTCCTCTCTCCTCAAGAAAAAACAAAACAAAACAAACCTCACATTTTCCTAGGCACATTCAGTATCTTCTTCCACATTCATTCTGATCTCTGCCTCATTTCTCCAGCCCCAACCAATAGTTTTAAGCTTGCTTCCTGCCAGTCTTCTAGGCATTGCCGCTGATGTGAAAAGAATGCAACTGTTCCTGTCTTAAATCCTATTGTTTTGGTAATCACGTCAGTTCCCTGTAGGTAAAAGGAGGGTTGCACATGGACTTTCTGAATCCATGGCTATCTGAAAAATGTCTTTTCCCTCCCAATTCATTGGTTACTTGGCTAATATAGAGTTTTGGCTCCCAAATCATTATTTTTGAAGCATTATGGATGCTTTCCTCATAATTTCTGGAAAACTTCCTTTCTAATGAAATGTACATGTTAAGGTTTGGTCATATTTTGTTGCAAGTGACTTTCTTTATAACCTCAGACTTTTAAATTTTCATGAAGCTGTGACTTTGTTTTGTTTTTTTTTTTTTTTTTTTTTTTCCCTAGTCCTCATGGTTACTCTTTAAATGCTGCACATCTGAAAAAAAAAATGTGCCTTCTCTGGTGTCCCATGGATAGGCTACTGAATACACTGAACACATCAGCGTATGCATTCTGGGCTCTGGACGCCTATTCACTGTTTCACCTATAAATAAACTCCATAACACTCAGTGTACATAACCTCCTGAGACATTTGAGTAGGAGCTTATCTTAGAGTTTTCCTGTGTCTTTGATGGATAAATTTCATTTGTGAACTTCTCTTCATTGGTCTATCTCTTAATTATGTATGTGTTAGTTTCTGTTTAGTTCTGCCTGTCTTGCAACTTGATATTGTTTTTTCATGTAGTTTTATTTAATCCTATATTACTAATGAATATTTAAATGCTGATGCTAGCTAAATTCTCACTGGGTCTTCAGACCGTATATCAGGTTTCATCAGAGATAGCCATATAAATTATTCTATTGAATATTAACAACACCTACTTGTCTTGTTCTAGTATATAATTTTGTAGTCAATGGTAGTTTATTTATCAATTTTCACATTTGGCAGATGTGATGAGATAGTGTCCCTATTTTCTATAGCTAATTACTTAGACCAAAGGGATTCAAACACTGGTAGATATTGAGTTTGACTATGTGCACGTATAGAAATATTTGCCAATTATTAGTTTTAAAAGTAAGTTTTGAAAATCTCAATCATCTCAGTATAAATTTTCAGTATTTTTTAAATTTTATTTTTACCTTTTCCTACTGCTTCCTTCTGCCTATGTATATCGGGAGTTGGGGTTGAGGCTTATATCAACTTCTAGTGATGGAGAATGGGGTTCACTGCTTCCAAAGGTTCATCAAACTTCCTCTAGGCCATACCTTAACTCCTCTGCAGTATTAGTGTCATGAAATAACCCCTGAGGTGCAGCTTGTGAACCTGTGGTATCTTATATTGGTTGATTTAGGACCTGATATTTATTCTCTTACTGATATTGCCTCAACTGACTATTCTTGAAACAGTAGATGGCAAGTTGTCAAGCTATCTATTACTTGGCTTTTCTATCCTGTGGCCTTCATGATAGGGTCCTTTTGCTTCTCACCATGGTTGTCCCATGGCAAATCCATTGGCTCTCTAGCAGCAACCTTGCATATGCCTCAACAGGATTACACAATCTTTTTAATCATTTCATGTCACAGAAGTACTCAGGGGTACAAGTTCAGGGCTTCCCTCTGCATTAGTGCTTCATTGTGCTTCTTTTTATTTCAATAACACCTTCCCTATGTCATAGCAAAGGGAAACCTCTGAAGCAGACTCCTCACACAATTCCAGCAATGAGATAATGCAAAATGTCCTGTATCTACATCTAGTATATCCTACTATAGTTTTTCTGGCAGATAAAAAGCAATTATAGTGTATTGTTATTTTACCTCTGCTTCTCTTCTATTATTCTTAAAAATGCTATTTCTGCTCAAGATGGACTTCCTCTTTTTCTTGCTCTATGGATGGAATATATATATTTGCTTTAAGATAAGAATACATCATGATATGTAAAACATAATGTAAAGGATTATCTTCAAAGTACTAGGGAAGAAGTGCCATGATCTTATTTCATTAGATTTTGCTGTTTACATGGGAGCTTACGGAAAACTAAAAGCTAGGAATTACCGAGGATAAATTTATAGTACTATACATGACATATTATGTATATCACATACCTGGGCTCTTTATGTCCCTCATTATCTCATTCGATTAAAAAGCAAATTTTGATTCTTCAAACATGCAATGGTTTAAATTGCTCTTAGGCCATGAAACATGCTGCTCCATCTGCTGAGATTAATTTTTTTCCTCACCTTTCTTTACTCGATTGACACCTTTAAATCCTTCAAGTCTCAAGTTAGAAATTACTCTCATGGAAAAAAAAAAAATAATGTTTCTGGTCTGAATTAGAATCTTGTTCATTCACTTTCTAATATTCGGTTTTTCTAAATTTCAGATAGTAAAATATATTAAAATTTCCTCTCCTCCCTGGCTTCCTCTCTCTCTTTTTGTCTCTCTCTCTCTCTCTCTCTCTCTCTCTCTCCACACACACACATATATATGTATATATATCTTTTTCTCCAGCCCCTCACACCAACCTCATCCTTTTTCACTGCTAGAGAAAATGGGAACTTTCTTACTATTCTTTTTTCTAAGGTAAAGCATGGGTCACATAAATTAAACAGATATTTTACCATTCTGTCTAATATGCCATATCTTCTATCTTTTGCTAGAGTTTATCTCATTCACCTTCTTAAGCCATAAATTTATATCTGTGTGTAAAAATGTAATTCAATATTGATTTACATCTACATCTCTATATTTCTTACACATTTTCCAGATTGCATTTACAAATAGAATTATAATATATTATCATTAGTGTATTATTATATTGTGTAATATATCATTTCTAGTCTTTCTGTATTATTATGTAGTTTTTATAGTATATTAATTAGTATTACATTTCCTATCATAATATTTAAAATTTATAAAAGCTTTTTAGGCAGAAAGAAAATATATTGTAATTTCTGTTGTATATGGGAGGAAAATCAGGCTCAGAGCAAGTAGGTGATTTAAAAAGAATAAATTCTTTATTAGTAGAGATAGAACTCAAACTCAGATTTCTTGTTTAATTTAAATATTCTTTATTTACATTGTTTCATTATCATTTTATAATTTCCCTTATACTTGCTATTTAGATAATAAATATAAATGATAGAGAAAATCATACTTTTCCTCTTTAAGAAAATAAAAGGGAAGGGGAGACTTTATTACCTGGTTTAGTGAGTGAAAAGGGAATAATTGAGAGAATGTAGTTTGCTCCTGTTTTTTTTTTTATCGCCGTATATTTCATACCATCATTACCACATTACAGATTTTCACTGCAATTTTCATTACAAAAAATACTATCACTTCCACTACCTTACGTGGTTGCTCAACACCTTGTGCATGTATTATGCCTGTGAAATATGAAAAATGATGATACCATATTTAAATAATTTTCTAAAAACTACACTAGCGATAGGTAACTGAGAATACTGAAATTAGTTTATAATGCTCTTTTTCATTGTGCCACGCTGTTTCTCTAGCATTTTCATGAGAAGAAAGTGAAACTATAAAGGGGGATATAAAATTACAGTTGATTTGGAAGATGGACATTTAAAATTCTGCATATTTACTTAACTGTCTAAACTATTTGACTTTCTTCATAATTGTTTTCAAATTGTTTACAAATTGTTGATAAAAATATTAAATCTAGAATGCTGAAATATGTAGCACTCCCGGGATAGATTTTCAACATATTAATTTCATTTAATTTATTATTATTATCTTTGTCAATATTATATAAAAAGTGTAGTTCTTCTTTACGAACTGAAGAAAGATTCCTGAGATATTTCTAACCATTTTTTTCTATTTTATTCATTCAGATTTTTTCTTTCTCTGCATTGCACATCCTTTCTAAATTATCATACAGTGGCCTAAAACTTAAAAAAAGAGTGAGTTTTATAGTGCAAAATAAAGATTAGAAAAAGAAAAATGAGAATGGAGACATAATCAATTAAAATTTATTGAAATGGCTTTAAAAATTTAACTTAAGCATTCATTAAAATATGTAATCATACCGAACTATTTTTTTGTATAAGGAACAATTTTGAGTAAATATTAGTTTATCGTCTTAGTTTAATTTGAAAAATTAAAAAGTCCTAGTTTACAAAGACCTTAAATTTATTATACTTCTCTAATTTATATTTAAAATAAGATTTAAAATACTCAACTTTTTTTCAATTGGAACAGCTATTACACCAATTTTTATTATCAAAATTAATATAGGACCTATAGTGTTATGACTATGTTGGTATTTACAGTTAAAAAGAGATAATTTTTTAAAAATGCTTAAATAAGAATGGAGAAAAACAAAAATGAGTCTGAAAGGAAAGGTGAATTGTAAATTACCAAAAGGGTGTGGTAGGCAGAATTTTTAAAAGGTCTCTAATCCCCAAAGATATCCTGCTCTAATCCCCATAACATGCTAATGTGATAAAATATTACTTTCATGATTATGTAGTTATATAGATTATGTTATATGAAAATTATTTAAAGATTACTATAATGTAAAGGCAAAACACCTGAAAGAAAGTGTACTCAACCATGTATTTAATTTTTAAAATATAAATAATGTGAAACAGAGAAAATATAGCGTAGATTAATATTAACACCCAAGTAAGCCACATCTAAGTTGAGTACTTGTTAATATTTTGTCATATTTTCTTTTCTTTCTTCATTTCTTCCTTCCTTCCACTACTTTGAAGCAAGTTGAAGACATCATTACAATTTATGTCTAAACATTTTAGCATGTATTTCCTAAGAACTATATAAATAATACACAGACCATAATCATAGGTAAGAAAATTACTAATTGAAATACACAAATTTGATATTCAAATTATCTGAATTGACAAACCAATCGTAAATTTTATGTCTGATATCTTCGGGCTCCATGACTCAGTTTTCTGTTGCTTGCTAGTCTTTCTGTTAGAAGTTTTTATAGTCTTGTATCTTTGTATACATAATTATCTTTAAAAGTGTGCTGGACCCTGTATTTGCATTACTAATTGTATTAAAAATTTCAGATGTAGGAAAGTATCTTCATCTAATGAAAGTTTTCCTTTGCTTCTGCCTAGGGCAGGAAGAAATCTGGAATCACTTTAAATCTGTTTTAGGGCTTGCGATTTTCTATGCTCTCCGGATGAATGAAGCTGTGTTGCAGTCTGTTTACCCACACACTTAATACTTACTTTCAATTTCACCACCTTCCTGAGATTTAGCCCTCTAGAGTGACACTGTAAATTATGGGTCATCCTTCCACGCTTGAGATTTTTCTTCCCTCAACTCCTGGATTTTTTACATTCTTCCAGATATTTGACTTGTTAAAGCATCTATAATATGTTAATTCTTGAAACCTTTCAAGAAGGTTTTTTAATTATTTTGTTTTACTTTTCTTGCTGTCATTGGATGAAGCCTTAAAGTTTGGCAAAAATGTTTTATGAAGGGCGTTCACACTCTATCAAATGACACAAAATGTAAAATTGTACTACTATTAGGGATTCTCAGATTGATTGCCTGATTACTTAATGACAGATGCTCTTTTCATTGTAAATATAAGTTGTCTAGTTGTCATTAAATGTAAGGATAGCTCTGAAATACCTATGCTTCCATTACTAGGATTAGGAAAAAAAAAAAAACCCCTCTAATAACGAGCCTAGGAAAGCTTGCAATGCTTAATGATGGAATTTGACTACCCATAGAGGCTTGCCTATGAAGAACAGAAAAATTATAAACTTAAGTATTTTATGTAATTTAAAATAAATATTAAATTTTGAATTTCCAATAGAGTGGGCTCTTGGATCTAAAGTATCTATTTTACATTTTTGCCTCTTTCAGTATAAAAGGGAAGTGTTAATACACTGATTAATTACAATTTTAGTGCATTTTCTGAACTTGCTATTAATTTTAAAAGCCCTAAATGGCTGAAAGGAAATAAATTTAATTATTCTTTTAGATAAGTATGTTTTTGTAGTCCTAGAGATACAAAAAATATATTTGTGCAAATTAACTGATTGAAATATATGTGGTCACCAAAACTAAAATAAAAATTATTTTAATTTTTATATTGATAGGACACAGAAACATGAATAATATTCACTCTTATTCTGTCAATGAATTAGAGAGATAGTATGTGTATAACTATTTAACCTATAACACAATAAAATATATGCTACAGCAACCTATTGTAACATGAATTTTGCATTTTTTTACCTTTAAGAAAAAAAGTAAGTATTATGTCAACTAAATATGAATTTATCTTTTTGATTTGGAAACAAAAAGCAATGATAAATGGAAAATAAAATTAATCAAGTCAGTGCACACTCATTTTATTTACATGAAAACATAATTCCAGACTAGGCTGTTCAACCAACCCATCACCAATTTGAAATCATTTATTAGGAGGGATTTCAGAATGCTTTAGTTAAACATTAGTTATAGTAAAAAATAACTTGTTGGAAAGTATGCATCTGATATCTTTGTAAAGAATGTTATGAAAAAAATAATTTAACTGGATATTCATGACTATTGCCAAACTTCATTAGTGTATAAAACCATGTTATTTTGTTAATAATTGTGGATATATTTTGTTATCAGTAGAAGTTTCAAAATGATTAAAAACAAAGCAAAACGAAACAAAAATGATGAAAATGCCATTTGAGAGAATTACTTAAAAATGATTAGAAGTAAATCTTTTACCAAATGCAAACTGATTTGCACATTTATCTGCATATCTTACCAATAATAGTAGGGTTATCTTATAAAATTAGAAAATTTCCCCAATATTTAGCAAAGCAAATAAGACTCTTGAAAGCAATCTTTCTTACCGTGGTCCAACCATTCTTTGAATTTGGAAGAAATTTTGCCTTTAATTTATAACAGTACTCATGATAGAATTCTGTGAGATATGAAATTCTGTTTTGAACTAAAACCCATCTCTATTCTTTTGGCTATGTTTGCAATTTTATTAACGTAAGGAAAATTGAGAAAATCATTGAAAAAAATCACAAATGATATAGATGAGAAGATGGAATGTCAAGCAAATTGTTCCTTGTTATGTTGATAATCCAGATATAAGTTTCTTTTAGTATTAGCAGCTACCCATTTATACCACCACTCTGTAGCATTAATGCTGTTCAGAACAGACAATCTCTAAACATCAAATATCCTATTACATTGTCATACATGCTGTGTAAAAAGTTTAACATTAGCTGGAACATCTTGCTCTT
The DNA here is from genome assembly GCF_902729225.1 of Pteropus medius. Classification (NCBI taxonomy): domain Eukaryota; kingdom Metazoa; phylum Chordata; class Mammalia; order Chiroptera; family Pteropodidae; genus Pteropus; species Pteropus medius. The sequence goes on from NW_024340848.1 coordinate 875,456, forward strand.
TCTTATTTGTAATGTAGTTAGACTAAAAAAAAAAAAAGGTTATCTCTGGATAAACGGAAAGATAAATTGTTTTAGAATAAGAGAGATGGAAAAACCCATATGACATACTGTTAAAACTAATAAAGCTAATATCTATTATTTTGCAGTTGATATTATATTTTAATTCAATTGCTGCATATGAAAAGCCAACAGTTTATTCACAGACCAGTTTTTATCTGAAGTGATTCTTTGGAACTATATATTTTCTATGGGATTTTGGATTACATTCTAGATGACCATCTGTTATTAAACTAACAGAATACAAACTCTTTATTATCTTTCTAATCATGAAAATGTGCTGTGAAAAATGAAGGTTAGTTTTTACTTCATAACTCTAAAAATTGACATATATATAAATGCCCCATATTTATTGAAATATATATGATATATATATATACCCACAGCAGGCATACAACTAGTGTTTTGGGGATCTTATGAATCTTTGACTTTTGAAATAGTTAAAAGAGTGAATATTAAATTAAAATGTTGTGGTTTTGTTGGACATTTTATTATCTATTTCTAATTCAAGTTTTATCAAAAATATGAAATATTATGAATATACATATTTTTTTAAATTGTGACCTACTGGATTGGTAATATTTAGTAAATATTTAAAATATCTCTTGTGTGTTAGAGAGGCACATTTGCTCTAATTTTTGGTAATAGGCTTCTGCACTACACTTATTTATTATATCTATTTTAAAAAATAAATGTTTTCACTGATTTTTTTTTTTTTATAGTCTCAGTAAACTTGCCAAAAGTCAAGGTGCCCTGTAGAAACATGATGATAACAGAAGTGCTAGTGGGAGACTGTTTCAGGGTAAGAGCAACATGAAGAAGGCTGATTGTAAATCTCACATTTTCATAGGACAAAGTTGGTAATAAACAGGCCTCTGACATGAGCAAATGCAAGTTCTTAGTGTAAGAAAGCATCTCCTATTTAGGTAACTGGAATTCTCACAATGCAAGATCAAATGAAAACGAGCTTACAAACAAAGATGAAAACAAAGAGCCACCATTGAGAGGCAACAGGAAAAATAAAATTTATATAACCACGAAATTGTCAATAACACGATAAAATAAAATTACTCCTAATGTTTAAAGAAATGAAAGATGAGAATAAAATCTGAGCAGCTGTTTCTAGTTATGATTATTTGACAATGGAGTTTTCACATTAAATAATAAAATTTAATTTTACAAATGGAAAATATGAGAATTCAATTTTGAAATTCATTGATGACTGAGCATTTTATTCAATGCAACAGAGAAGGAAATAGAAGTGGTACCCCCAAAGTTTAAAAAGTAAAAGAACACATAAAGTACAAAGAGGAAGAAAAATATAGATAAAATAAAGGAGCATCAAGGTTACTATGAGAAAATTGGCATCATTCTAATTGGTATTGTCAGAAGGACAGTATAGAAAGAACTGTGGAGAAATTATATTTGGAAAAATTGCTTATAAATATTCCAAAATTGATGGAAGACATAAATGCTTCTAGTAAGATAGACAAAAATAAATCTACATAAAAGAATCTACACACAATGAAAAATAATATGGCACCACATTCATTGTAAGGTTTAATAAAATTAAATTTGTTCAAGGAAAAAGAAAAACTAAAAACTCTTTGTATTACCAATGTTTAATAAAGGAAGACCTAATGATGTAAAAAATGAAAGACAGAACACAGATTTCAATGATATCAGACCTCTTAATAAGTACAGATAAAGTCAGACAGAGGTAAAACATTATCTGCTAAGAAATAAGAAATAAAAATTATCAATATTGAAGTGTGTGCACAGCAAAATTATCTATCATCAATGAGAATAAAATATATTAACATGTAAACTAAAACTGAAAGTGTTAATCATCAACAAACTTCCACTGTAGAAAATTCTAGAGAAAGACAATTTAAGATGCTAAAATTATATATATATATATATATATATATAAACACATAGTAACAGATATAAGCAAACAATTTTGTGTAAATAATTTTGTGTGCAAAATTGTATCTGTACATCTGGATAGTGGAATATTATTCAACACTAAGAATAAATGAAAAATCAATCCTTGAAATTACATAGAGAAAACTTAAATAAATATTATTAAGTGAAACAAGCCAATCTAGAAAGTCTACATATACTATGATTCCAATTATATGACATCCTGGAAAAGATATAACTATGGAGACTGAAAAAGCAAAAACAGAAACAACAGCAACAACAAACAACTCAGTAGTTTCCAGGGGTTAGGGAGGAGAGAGGAATGCATATATGGAGCACAAAGAAATTTTCAGGAAGTGAAAATACTCAGTGAGATACCATATTGGTAGATACATGCCATTATTCATTTGTCCAAACCTATGGAATGTACAACACCAAGAATAAACTATAAGATAAACTATAGATCTTAGGTCACCATGATATATCAGTGGAGGTTCACCAATTGCAACAAATTTAACATTCTGGTGGGGGATGTTGATAATAGGGGAGATTGTGCATGTGTGGGGTCAGGGGAAATCTCTGTACTTTCTGATCAATATTGATGTGAACCTAAATTTTCTCCTAAAAAATGTTTTTTAAAACAAGGCTTTAGTTAATTCAGATTGTCAATGTTTATTTCAAGTTTCAAAATCATAAAGATGACAATTATTTCCTAAATGAATATAGATTCACTGAAGCGTTTTAGTCAAAGACTACCTTCTTCAGAACGCTGTACAAAAATAAGGGATTCCTGCAGTAATTTTCCATCTGTGGCATATTAATTTTTCAGTTTGTTTCAGGCACTCTGGATATTGGAAGGCTCCTAGATGGGTTGCTAACAAGTTGCCCACTGGAATGATTTCCTTGACCAATGATTCTGAAGTCCTTGCTACAGTCTATGACTGTCGAATACTTTTGGAGGCAGGCTAAGTGATAAATGACCTCCTGAGCATTACAGAGTTAATCTCTCATATTCCAGTGGGTACTGACTGTATGCCCTGTGTAATGACAGATACTAATGAGTCCTGAATTTTCAAACATGAAATGAATCCTCTGATCTCAATTGCATGATGTTTTTGTGGATTGTATAGTGTTGAGACATCCTGACCAGTCCATGAACAAAAGAATTTACTGTCTATAGTTTATTAACTGCATCTCCAGTAATTAGACAATTATGCAAAGAGTGTATTATCCAATATTTTTTAAAGAACGAGTATCTAAAATTTGGCCTAAGTTCTCCCAATCAAGATGACTTTAAATGGTCATCTAGAAACAGAATAGATATTCTTAGACATTTTTACTGTTACCTAATCAGATTAGGAGGCTTTGTTTAAATATACAAAACAATAAACTTTGCATTCATTTATATTCCCTTAACAGGAGTAAAGTTCAAAATGATAATGCTTTCTACTATCGTTTACATAAAATTTAGAATTTGATATTTTTTTGCTTAAGTGGAGAGTGCCAATAGTTATAATATGAAAAGCAATAAAAATAGTGAAGGTGGCAACAGCATTCTTTTTTCTTCTAATAAGATTTTCATCCTCCATAACAGATGAGGTTTTTAGAGGGCATACTCGGTGAGTTGCTGTGATTTCCGAGTTCATAGAATCTTTGTGAAGCCCTGTACTGCTTAGCTCTCATGCTGCGGGATTTATGTGGCCAATAAACTCTTAGAAATCTGTTTAGAAACAGATTTACAACAATTTGATAGTACTTCTGTTTCTACTTTCTACCTCTGTGAGCTGCTTTTTCTAAGCACTTAATCAGTGAGAAGCTGTGTGATAAGCATTCACATGTACTCTGTCATTTAAATTTTACTGCTGCATGAAGGACAGATGATGTTATCCCCATCTTACAAATTAGGACACCAAAGCTAGGATGGTTTAAAAACTTAGCCCAAGGTGACACTGCTAGCAGAGGCTATTTGCATTATTTGAATTAAGATCTATTTGATTGCAAAGCCTGCATCATTAATCATTGGGCTACATTTACTTTATAGTATATGGCTTCATATATATAAGCCATCTTTATTTTAACTGTTTCAATTCTCAGCTATATTTTTATATTATTACTACAAAATGCTTGCATAGTGTATTTTTATGTAATCTATTATTCAAGAAGAGTACACATACATCAAGAAATATATTTTAAAATAGTACATGAAAGGCATATATTCTGAGCCTTTCTTATCTTAAAATTTACTTTTAATTGTATTTACCTGTGCATGAAAATTTTCGTATTTTTTTTCCTTCAGCACTCTACAGTGAAGTGGATTTTAGGTTTTCAAAACAAGGTACTATCCATTATGAGTAAAAAGTTACATTACTGCAAAATACACTAGAAGTAAGGGTTACATTACTGCAAAATATTGCCTATTATAAGTAATATTATTTTTTATGCAATCACTATGCACACATGTTCATTTACATTTTGGATTGTGATTTTATATATATATATTTTTTTGTATCCTGCCATGGTAGTACAAAGTATTGTTGTTATTTCCTAATTTCAGCCTAAAAAAATGGTAAGTTATTACCATTTGAATATATGTTTCTAGCAAAAACTCAAGAAAAAGTATTTAATTAATGGGGACCTGGATTTTTGCTTCTGCTATATTTGCTCTCTTTTCTGCATCAGGAAAACTACTATTTATATGTTGAATTACTTATAATTTATCAATGGAAAAGCCTTCACTTTTCCACCAGAAATATCTTTAAACCCATCTGTGCAAGACTGATGTTTGCTGTCTTTCCTGCTGTTACATGGGAGGTGTTACTCTTTGTATGTTGTCCACTTACTTTCTATACCATGGGCTCTTGAGTCATCTCAAAACCCTTGCTTCTCCATTTATACCCAATTTCTTCTGCATCAGCAATCTTTCTTGCTTTTTGATAATTTACATTACCATATGATTATGGTCAAAATTCTCCCACCTTAAAAATAAATAGAAATATGCACCTTAACCACACCTTTCCCATTCTATTCCTTTGTTTTAGAGACACGTTTGAGTGGCTTTCAATCCTCACTGCCCACAATTGCCAGTCTCCATCAAGTTACTTCATTTTTTATTCCCATCACTCCCTTAAATTTCCATTTGCCAAAATCAATGACCTTCATATTACCAAATTCAGTAGGTATTTCTTTGTTATTATCTTTTTCCCAGTAGCATACAACACATTTGATCTCTCCACCTTCTTGAAGCCCTCTTCTCTCTTGGATTTTGTCATGTATATATACATATACACATATATACATGTATATATATATATAGTCAGATATTGCATGCTAAAATTAATTCATAGATAAAAGATAAATACCTAACTTCTCAGTTATCTGTATTAGAAAGAAAAAAACATTGTGACAACTGACTGAATCAAAACAGATTGCTATACATTTGATCAGTTTAATGTTTTAGTAAAATGATGGAATGACAAAGATTACTTCCGAAAATCAAGTTATATTTATTGATTTAATATCATATAAGATTATTTTCAAATATTTGCCTTCAGATTAAAGTAGGTAAATATTAGCATCTATCATATACTTAACCAATATAAAGCAATACATATTTTTCTCATAAGTTTCAGGAAAATGTCTTTATAAAATATTTACATATTTATCAGTATGCAAGTTTATTTACGAGGCAGTTGAGACAGTGCAATGCTTAGAAATGGAAATTTCATCAGCAACTACAATAATAGCATTTCCTTTCTATCTCTGGTCAGCTTGGATTAAAATGACGCCTGGTATTTCTTATCTAATTGTGGTGACATTGCCAAATTCTCAAATGTCCTCATATAACATGATTGCCACTATGGTCACTAATATTATTAATGACTAATAAAATTTACTTAATTAATCGAACATTTTAATTATTTAATTACCTTATTTTCTCTGATGTCAATTGATTTTTAATTTTATTATAAAATTTGATGAGTATGTTTTAAGTGCATTTAAAACAGTTATGGTTTCCTTTTGTGTGCTTTAGTACATATACAATCCAGTTTCAATTTATGCAAAATTCCTTTTATGAGGCTCATAGGTTAATTGAATCATTTCTTCTAATTCTTTGTGTACCATGCTGAAAGTGTTATTTGGATGACAAAAGCAGTCTAAACACCATAGTTAATGTATTGTTAATTAACTCGGTTTATTATTTTGTTTTCTTAAATTTTCAAATATTTGAATACAACTCTGTCACAAAGTAATTAGAGAGTTAGAATATAGAGACCTGTTCCCAGCTGATGGGTAAAGTATAATCACCTTAGAAATGAAATTTGACAGGTGCTATTTCTGGTTAGCATCTTGAAATGACATGTCAATCTCTAAAAGCTTATTACTCAATATCAAAAAGGATTTAACATTTAAAGGAAAATAATCTAAATCGGTCAGAGGGATCATATAAACAAACAAACAAACAAACAAACAAATAAATAATCTTATCAAAATTTTTCATCTCATTTGCCTCTTTTACCTTTCTTTCACCTTTTTGTTGAGATAGGAAGAAAACCCTAGCCTTGTATGCTTTCTGTTTTTCCTTACAAGACATTGCAGACTTCTCATACTTTTAAGCCCAAGTGTTATGGATAACATATTACTACATATTCATGTGTGAAATTTTGTAATTGTGTATGTACATACTGAGATACTGTCTTAATTTGTTTAGGCTGCTGTAACAAAAATGCCATACACTGATGGCACATAAACAACAAAAATTTATTTCTCATAGTTCTGGAGGATGGGAAGTCCAAGATCAAGGCACTGGCAGATCCAGTGTGTGGTGAGAGCCCACTTTCTGGTTCATAGATAGCTGTCTCCTTTCTGCGTGTCCTCACATGACAAAAGCGTTGAGGAAGCTCTTGGGGTATCTTTTATAAGGGTACTAACCACATTTGTGTGGGCTCCACCCTCATGACCACCCTCATAATCATCTTTCAAATGCCTGACTTCCAAATATTTTAACATTAAAGATTATGTTTCAATATATGAATTTTGAGGGATACAAGCATCAGTCTATTGCAGATTCTGACTATTTGCTTTTTGACAAGGTGTATGTTTGAACTAAAGTGTAAGGGGGTGAAGGAAGTGTGGACCAGTTAAGTAATTAAATAAAAGAAATAAAATTATAAATTGGTTAAGGGAGTAATCAAATGTTTAGAAACACCTGTGTGCAGTGTAATCTATTTAACACACATAATGGTTTGTGACTTCTTCAGAATTTTCTTATATTGATAAAATGATGGTAAAAGAATATTAAATATCTTAAGGTCCATACCTCAAGGTCTCAAGTGTTATGGACAACATATTACTACATATTCATTCATTCATACATTTCTTCCCTGAGAATTCCAACTTTTCATTGAAATTGCTGCAGAAAGCATAGAATTAATCCATTTTCTCTGTATTTATTTCCAATAGATTTTGGTAAAATTGAGGCTTTTGCCAATACAGTATTTCATATGACCAAAAGAAAAATATTTTATATTAATTTTACCAGTTATTTTAACTAAAATATGCCATGTTATATATCTTCAATATTTAAAAAGATAGATATACAATAATGTAAAGTCCTAAAAAATAATGTATCAGTTGATTATGTCTACATTTTATTTAGCTATAGTTGGTTTAAAATACACAGTTACTTCTAGCATGCGTCTTCTTTCAGTGAATGAATAGAAACCAAAAATTATCAAAGATAATAAGGTTTAAGCTTTAGTCTTGGAAAAATGAAATCGAGTTTTCATTAGACTGATAAGAAAGAATTTTTTTTTTTTACTGAAAAATATCAATGTACCAGTGACATACAAAATTAAATTTGCATATATTTATTAACATAGTTTAAAAATATATAAAGTAAAAATCCACATAACTGATTAAAGTATTAAATTATTCCAAATCATAGTGAACAATTTGGACAAATAATTCTTGATGGCCGGCAGAGAAGTAGATACAATCAATAGATCTGTAAGCCACTATGTAAGCCAATTCATCAAAAAACATAAGTAAATTGACATTGAATCCATAATACACATTATTTTCAAGTATACACAAAGCATTTTCAAAAATTAAATTATTGACAATATAGCAGCCATCAAAATTCAAAGAATTAGAAGTGTAGAATTGGAGCTAAACTAGAAATAAATAGCAAAAGTTTACTATTTAGCCCACTCATTTTGAAGTTAAAAAATATACGTTTAAGATACCCTGGTTAAAATATTTTTGATAACATTTGGAATTAAATTAAAATTAGAAACTAAGGCATCTAAAAATGTATAGAATGCAGCTAATGTCATATTGGTTTAATTTTTATAGTTTTACTTATATCTATTGCAAATGTGATGAAACTTAATGAACTAAACATTCATCTCAACAATTTAGAAAAGAAAAAGCAAATTAAACACAAATATTGAAGTAGTAAGATAGAGAATAAAATTAGTAAATTATGAAAGAATTCATTATGAAGAGATGACAAAATTTTATTTTGAAAAGACAAATAAAATAGAAATTCTCAGGATCGTTAACTTAAAAAGAAGTCATAAATAAGATATTTATAAAGCAATCATCCCTAAAGTTTTTGAATACATAATTTAATTAATGTTCATAGAAAAAAATTGTCTTTAAAAAGGAGTGAAATATAGAATATATTTTTAAAATCTCAAATGAAATCAAGAATATCAGAAATAAAACAGTTCATAATTTAAAGTGTCAGCATTCATACCGAGCCACCATATATCTAATGCATTAGTGTTGTAGAAATTGACATAATTTTTTAGAAAAGCACATCATCTTGAATTTAATTTTACACATGCACCATGATATTTCTAAAATAATTTGCAAGGCAACATTATTTTTAACAGAAAAAATAAAACTGAAATTTATATTAAGGGGAAGGGATACACAATGACATCATGTATTAATTAGTAAAAACAAAAAGCTATGTAAAACCCCAGAATCACATTTTTATAAGAATGAGTTTCCAAAAATTATTAAATATACCACCCTGCCACATTTTAATATTTACCTAAGAGTGGAACTGTGATACTATAACAAAGATGAAAACAAATTTAAAAAATCGATATAGGATATATCTTTTTTCTTGGAGAAAGAAAACTAGAAAGGGGAAAACTCAGGGAGATTTAAAGCTGATAATGTTTTAGTTCCTAACTTAGGTCATAAGGATATGTATGTTTGCTTTACTCTCTTTTCATGATACATTACATATATTGTAAATTGAGAACTTTGTAAATTGTGGCTGAGACCACATTTGGAGCCTGTGAGGCTGGGAGCAGGCCTACCCCAGTTTGACCTCACCTGGGAGTAGTTGCCATGCTGGCTTCAACATGGCGCACTGAAGACAGTCTGTCTCTTCTGTCCCTTCTGTCTCTCCTGAAGAGAGATGGGCTTCCTGTTTAGCATCTACCTTTTAGAATAATTAAGCAAAAAAGAATATCTCTGAAGTTTTTCATTGCTACAAACTCTTAAAAAAAAATGCAGAGACAACACCAGGGAGTGGGAACCCTGGACAAACACTTGTTTTGGGCCCCAGGAAGTGGATCATAGTCAATGCTTTGAATTTAGTCAACCAGAATATTGGTGATTTCTGTCCTTAAGTAAGATGTCCAATCATGTTTACATCTCCAAAATATGAATGTTATTTGGTAGATGATACTAATATTAAAAAGCCAAACAAATATTCTGCTCTAATGTACATCAACTATGGTTCTGAATTAGCTTGAGAGAGAAACTTATTTTTATTTGAAAATTAGTGTCCCATTTCCTAAAACCATTATGTTGGTGGCAAAGACTATTCTAAAGTGTCTGTTCAGAGTGTATACTCATATTTATCACTATGCTCTGATTTTGTGATGCAACTGCAAGAGCAGGCTCACCTCAACACATTCATTAAGCAATTCTTTTCTTTCCTCAGGAGTTAGTCTGGCTGAGAGACACGAGTTGACACCACTTCAGGAATTGAAGAGCCTAAATCAAGACACAGGTAAACACTTCTAGGACGCAATTATACTCTTGCCTCATTTATTGATAGGGTTTTCTCATTGCTATCTAATATAGACTAGTGACACAAACTTTGAGAAAACAGAATGAAAAGATAATGTTTGTGTCTACTGCTAAAATTGTTCCAAAGGTAGGTGAGCCTAATAGCATCAGAATGGAAACTTAAGAACACAACCAATTCTGAGGTACTGCTGTATGTGACCACTCTCGTTATTGTCATGGAATCATTCTTAATTGTAATATGTTATGATTAACCTGGACTTCATTAGTTGCTTTTCTTTCTTTTTTTTTTTAAGAAAATGTTGTCTGTTTCAGGTAATATAAAGGGATATAAAGAACAACTGCAAATAATGTATTAATATGTTTTCAAAACAAATTTCCTTTAAAAATCAAATATATCTAATTCCACTTTTATTTTATAAATAGAAAAGTTATTTTTAAGTTCTATTATATTTGGAATATTTTTATCACTTCGAATAACCTTTATTTTCAAGTTGAAATGGAGTGTTTTGTAGAATAAGAATATTTTTGTATATTTTGACAAACATTATTTTGGTTCAAATCGTCATATGACATTTGTAATATGGGAACAACAAAAATTGTTTCTAAAATTACTTTAAAATTTTTTAAACTGTATTTGAGATTTTATCAACAAACAAATCTATCTAAATCATGCATGTATCAGAAATAAATATTTTAAGGCTTCTAAGAATGATTTCCTAGATTTTTCTTTTTAAAAGCATTATTTATTAATGTTTACACATGTAACTTTTGATTAAGAAAAAAAAAACCTACCAAAATATTATGAAAAACTTGTCTCAAAACCACATTTTATATATTTCGTTTATTAGATGTCTTGAAATTTTGGGTTGGAGAATGAAAGTGCTTAGAATTTTAATTATTTTGTTTTGAGTTTACTTAAAAAATAACTTCTATATTTGTTTATTGTGACTTTGGAAAAGGAGGAGCTTTATCTAAGTAAACATAACTTAAGGAAAACTTCAGAATACAATATGATCTTGAAAGTGAATAAAAGTTAAAATATCCCCAATATTAGAAATAAAAATAAAGTAAACACATAATATTTATGAATATGTACTTCTAATTGCTGGAAAACATTTTTAATTGCTCACTTTAAATATTCCAATATTAAAAAAATAAAATTATAAGTAGTGGGCATAAATGTTACATGAATTAAATCTTGATAGGATTTCAAAGCCATGATGAGTTACAGTGATAAGTTTTCACATATATCCACATGGTGAACTAAAATTATTTAGCTTTTGTAACGAAATTTTTAGTTTCTTGAATTTAATAAAAATTCCAGAAGAGGGAGATGTTTACTCTCAAATGAAAAACATTTTTTTTTCAATGCAAATGAATTAAATTCTATAAAACAACAACAAAAAACTTTTATATATCATCTTTAATATAGAGGAATTATAATGGCAAATCTCTATTGTGGTTAAAATTTTATCTTACTTTAGGCTGCATTAAGGTACTTTTCCTATATATGGAAAACTTTTTTTAACAATTGATTGTTCTTAATTAAAATAAGATCTCTAAAACACATCCTTAATTACTGCTTTCTCAATCCTTTTAAATAGAAATTAGTATAAACATTTAAAGATATTATTCATCGAGGTATAGTTTATTTCCAGTTGTGAATAACTACTGGAATGTAGTTATGCTTATTTTGTGCATGCTTGTGAATGCTTATTTTTTAAAATTGTTTAAGAATAATATGGAAGCAAATGCATTACCATCTTGAAATAATTTTAGATAGATGCATTATTTCTAAATATATATTCATCTATAGAGAATCGTATAGCTTACTATTTTGCTCTTTAATTTTCCAAATAAAAGATTTTCTAGATAAAAAAGATTTTCTAATAAAATGTTTTAAATATATTTTTTCTAACTCATAATAATTCTAATAAGTAAAGAAAATAAATAATGTGATTTATCTTTTCTGATGAGAAGAGATAAATCACAATAGATATAATACTATATATTGAAATACTTAGTTATAAAGATTATCACTATAAAGTGTCTTGTTATTTACTCACCTAACTTGCTCATGAGGCTTGATATTAACAGTTTGGATCTTGCAGAGAGGGCATACCTACACAAAACTGTTTTGTTTTTCTTTCTGCAGTTATCATGACACAAAATCCCTTTTTCTACACTCTCCTGATTCAATTTCTTGTCTCTACTATTAAGGAGGAAGTATATGAAAAGCTAGTGACAACTTACATATCATTTGCATCAGTGTATTATTTTCTCAAATCTTTTTATTTCCCTGAAGCAATATGGACAAGTGCTCCATATTTTTTACCAGCTCTATTTCAGTTTCTAGAATTTACTATAAGGAGTAACGAGGGTAGCTAACTAGCAGTAATTTTCATATTGTTTGCATCAGTTTTTCCCTCAGCTTCCTATAGACTCAGAACTGCAGAGAAATTATGGGCAGAAATATTAATGTCAGAATTGTTGAAAAGCAGACCAAAATATTTTTAGAGAAATACCAAAACTAAACTGACCATAAACATAAAATTTTCTCAAAAAAAAATGTTTTAAGCACTGTGAATCATTGTCTCAGCACAGAAACTCTAACTCCTGCACCAAATTAAGTGCTAAATGTTTTTTTAGAATAATTACTTGTTTAAAAAAAATTACAATACTGATTTAGACATAGGCTTTTTTTTGAAGAAAGTTTACAAATGAGGTAAAAAAGTCTTATGAATAAGTTGCTAATAGATTTATTTTAATAGTGAACTTGCGAATTGGGCAGGCTCTACTAAAAATTGTGAGAAAACAAAAGACAATTTTAAATACTCGTCTCCATCTCCTTTCTTTGTCATTCTTTATACTTTTATTTCACAATCTACAGGATGATGTCTCATCTTTATCCAACCTCATCTTAAATATTCAGTGTACTCTTCATGTCATTTATTCCATCTAAAGGGCCATTACCATCCCAAAGAAAAGATGAAAATTCCCCTTTCCTACTCACTTTGTTCTAACAGTGTTCTCAATCATAACCAAAAGAATAGTTTCACAATGTCAATTTGATATCTATTTCTATTTGAGAATATGTACTGAGAGATTATAAGAAAAAATGCTCCAAATAGAATGTAAAAAATAAAATGAAGAATTTGGTCATTTATAGTGAAAATATCATTCCTCTAATACAAACTTTTCAAGGACTCTCAAGTGTATTAAATTTCAAATTAATATTCAAGTGCTTTAAAATCACCTGAAATAATTTTATCATTTGGTTACTAGCTCTTACCCTTTACCGAATACTTCATTATGCAAACACCCATGATACCCAAAGATCCAGTCTTGCCTTATCAATGCCTTCACCTCTCACACTTTGGCATATCACTCTACCTTTGTGTTTATTGTCTACAAGTGACTGACATCAAGAATATTTTCAAAAAAACATATATTTATACTATAAAACTTATATCTTGTGTTTTAGATTTCTGGAAGCTTTCCTTTCCTTTCTCATTCTGTATTAATTCCACAACAGTATATTTATAGTGAATTTTATTTACTTTAATTGAAGAACTCTAATGTGTTGTATTAAGACATTTTTTTTTTCCTTGAGGTTGTCAATAAACAGGGCCTGTGCCTCTATGTATTGTATAATGGCACCTGAAACATAGTATTTACTCAATAAGTAAATTATTATCTGAGTTTATGCTAACTTCCTTGCCTCTGGTGTTCTCCCAATTTAAAATAGGTACATACATGATATATTCTTACTTACATCCATTCTTCAAGTGCATGCTCACATTGCCCTCCATCATTGACCACTTCAACTTACTATCCCAGTCTTCATTAATGTTTCTCTACTATATTCTTAGTTGTATCTATTTTAAACATTCTGATGCTTAGCATATATACAATAACATGCACACACACTCTTCCATTGCTTGGTTATTCATACCGTCCTTATTATTAGATCTAAGTTCTTTAAGTCAGGGACACAGCATTATGCTTCATATGTGTCTCTAATGGTTGATAGGTCAAAATTAGATCCAAAAATATGCTCAATAAATATTGATGGGTTTATTAAAATTGTCAGAGGGAATGAATAGATGAGCTAATACATGACAAGTCATTTTTTTAAGATGCTTTTACACACTTAGGAACAAAATTTCATCTATCTTTTAAAAGTTTCAAATGTTAAGAGACAAAAATAGTGCCTTTGAACATAAATGATAGACAGCTGGCTGATAATGTGATGATGAGTCATTTGACATTCTTTTCAATTTTTCCCTTCAGCACTCTTAATAAGAATGTGTACCATTAATCAGCAGCAAGGGATCCTGCATAGTTTGTGGATGGATCTTAGAAGAAGTAGCCAGAAAAGTATTGTCAGAATATTCAAACAATAATATTATCAGTCTACTAAAGGTATAATTTCACATGGATAATTAGGATTTTTGATCCAGAGATGCAACAACAACAACAAAAGGACAATATACTATAGCTTTCTATGTTCTCTCTGTAAAATGTAGTTCTATGAAGGTGAGACATTTCCTACTCATTGCCTGGAATATTATCTCCCAGTGCTTTCTTACAAAATAGGCTTGTTTGCCAGTGAGATTTAAGCTTCAAGACCACTATATTTTTTTTTCTCTCAGCGGTGGCTTTTCACTGCAAGCAGAGCTATCAGCAGTGTGAGTGAGATAACAGCCCCAAGCCGAACGGCTTCCTCATTGCTGCAACAACTCTCAGGATACGGATTTTTGAAGATTGTCAAACCTGGGTGAACTTCTAAAAAGATTATTACAAGAATTGCTATTCTTACAAAAATAGATGTGCTCATATTTGTCAACTCACATTATCGTTTTATGCAAAAATATTTCATAAGGAATATATCTGCCTAAATTCTACCACTTGGAAATGAAAATATGTTACATGTAACATATTTATATATATAACATGTTTACTTCCTATTGCATCAAACTTGTAAAATTTATTTTAATATTAATAACACATTTTAACTATTTCTTTGAGCCTCTGCTTCTTTATGTAAATTCGTGAATATGATTTTTTATCATGATTTTTAACACTGCTTTTTCCTAATGTAGCTATATTTCATTTTATATTAGAAGTTTGAGGACTGTTTTATAATTAATAATGTCTAAGAATTAAAAGCTTTTCTTGATGTTAAATTCTATACCAGAAATGAACATTTGAGCTATATTAGTGGTCCTCAACCATTTTGGCACCAGGGACCGGTGCTCCTTTGAGAATCTAACGCATGATGATCTGAGGTGGAGCTGAGATAGTGATGCTAGCTCTGGGAGCAGCTGCAAATACAGATGAAGCTTCCCTCACTCAGCAGCCACTCGCCTCCTACTGTGCAGCCAGGTTCTTAACCAGCCACAGTCCATGGCCCTGGGAGTTGGGGACCCCTGCTATTGATGGTGGACTTAGTAATGCAACTGACTATGGTGTCTTGAGTAATGTATTTCTACTTTTCAATGGAAGGAGAGCTGTTGGAATGGACCTCTGTCAGCATTTGTACTGTTATATGTCTAGACCATTACGAACAAAATCTCTCTGATTATAAGCAGCAATATAATACTCACCCCAAATGTTGCAGATGTTAAATAATACTCAGGAGTCCTGCTTACAAAATATTATATTTTATATAATTGCAACCAAGTGATTTATGCAGATTAGACTGGTATAAAATTAAAACACAAAGTTCACATTTGTATGATTAAACTGTGATATGCACAGACTACATTCTGTGGAAGAGTTTGCATTTTTTGAAAAATTTTAATATATGTTTCTATTATGTCTTTTTTTTCTAAGTCATGCTTCACAAGCAGCATGTGCACCATTGTCAAATGTCTGATATGAGATAGGTCACCGTAAGGGATGTTAGTATTTTTCTAGTAAACTAATCAAAAGATGATTGCTCCTGATCTAGTACATGAATAATAGAGATAAGAGAAATGGGTGAATAAATGGACATTTGAAATTTAAACTGGAGATGTCATAACTGATAGAAAGCAGATAATGAGAAATACAGAATTGCAAAAACAAAAACAAAAACAAAAAATGGATGGAGAGAGCTGTCTGAATGGAAGTAAATGCGTTCACAGTCCTGTGAGATGTGTTTAGGAAGGGCAAGTTTTAGGTCCAAGATTTAGACTTCAATATTGGAACTACTTCATGTAAACCACATTGATATAAATAATTTTGATATAAACCACAATTTATCTTAGGGAAGATGGTTGACCAGAAACTAATTAGTACATGTCTCTAAGATCTTCTGACATCTATTATAGTAGTGATATCAACTTGACAACTTTTCAGCATAAAGATTGTATATAAAGCCATGAAAATTAAGAAGATTGAAGGTATATATTTAGAAGAAAAGGAAGCCTAGGGAAAACATTAAGATCACTAAGAGGGCAGAAGAGAAGAAACTAAGTATAGAGTAAAGATAATTAGAACTTCCAGAGGAAAGGATGAATATATTTACAGAGGTTGGTAGAGAGCATCTCAGTAGAGAGAGAGATCAATGTAACACTCTCCTATAGATCAGGTGTAGCGACTAAGAACTGTCCACTGCATTTTACCGTAGTTCATTAAAATTTTAGTGGAAGGGCACATATGAAAGGTTGAATAGGAAATAAAAGGCACAGAATTGGAGTTTAAATTGTGCAAACAGGTTTTTTTTTTTTCTGAAAGTTGGTGAAGGGAGAGGATCAGAAACAACAGTTCCTACAAAAACCAAAGATGTTGTATAAATGGAAAGAAGATTATGTGGTTCCAATAAAATTATGGTTGTGAAAAAAAGAGGCTTGGGATATTAATAAAAAAGGGGAAAACAAATATAGGTCAGGTTTTGAGAAGATGGAATGAAAAGTGATACCAGCATAGAAAGAGAGAGTAAGCATGGAATTTAAGAAATATCCGTATTGTTATAGGAAGGAGGTAGGAAAGGGTGAGTATCTGTAGAAGGTGAAGTATGTTTGATTGTAGGAGCCATTAGGCATTTAATTTTAGTATTCATTTAATTCCACTTGAAGTAGAAGATATTGCTATCTACTAAGAACTCTTGGGCTCATGAGAGAAATCTTAGTTTTTAATACAATGAAAAGGATTTGAATAATAATTGTGTATAAATAGAGAGAAATTGACTGTAGGAATTATAGAAGTGGAGATATTACCTTGGCAAATATTTACTGAATGCCCAGTATACCTAACACTACCCAGGCCCCAAAGGGATATGATGATACACAACATAGATATAAATGTCTCTTGACCTTCTACATAACTATATAATTTAAGTCCAGGGATGGACTTAAAGGATGATAGGTGATGTAATCTAAGAATTTAAAAGTCATTTAGAAGGAAAAACAAATGAATCAGTGCCTAAATTAGAGAGTCTGCAACCTGAATGGTGGAAGATAAAGAAAGGGAATTTACTTAGTTGAATCCAGAATAGTAAAAAAAAAATTAAAAAGGAATTGCATGTGGGTAGTCCCAGAGGTAACTAAAGCTCAGCACGATGTAAGATTGTGACTTCTTTTTTTAGTTTTCATCCAACTTTATTGACATTTTTATCGTTATATTTTTAAAGATTATATCAATTATTTTCTTATATTGAAGTTCATATATAATGAAGTACATATTTCTTTGAAGTTTATAGAGAAGCAAAAGTAGATCTGCTATGAGATTGTTTTTATTTTTGTTAATTATATACATTTCTTTTTCTCCACCTGTAATATTCTTTTAATTACAACAAAATATACTTTCTCACTTTTTTTCCTTAGACCACTCATTTGTAAAAAGATACCCCATTCTGCTTCTTGTTTGATATCTTTCTTTATAAAACTTATTGCTATACATTATGATTTTCAGATCTTGGTATAGAGGACTCATTAAAGTGTACGGACTTTCCTGATATCTGTTATTATCATAAATAATGCATGAAATACTCCAAACTTCAGGATATTTTATTTATACAGTGACAGAACGTGGAGAACTTTTGTACTTGGTGATTTCACCTTCAAAATACAATGCTCAACCACTTCTAATTTCTCATTAACAAATCATACTTCTTAAAAGTATAATTCTAACATAAATGTACAAAAACTTATCAGTGGAGATGACTTGGATAAATCAGAAAACAAAGTGATCAAACCTTCCTCTAATAGTGAAAACTTCACCCACCGTTTTATGCATATCCATAGTAGTGGATGAGTGGGAATATTATGTTTTCTTTTATTACAATTAATCTTGTTACCCAACATTTGCATTTGAATTTTTATCACTTTATTGTTATCAATTCATTTTTATTACTAACAGATCATTGAATACAATCTCTTGTTTCAAAAGATATTAAACATTGTGCCACTGTCTTCATCTTCTAAATATTTAGTTGTTGGGAGAAGAATCCTGATTTGGTTTGTCTAAAAATCTAACTTTGAATTCTCATATCATATAATTTCTTTTGAATATGTTTTTGCTATGTATAATTTTGTTGTGATTTTCTTATATATTTTTAATAAGAACTTCATTTGTAGCAATACTTCCTTTTTCAGGCCCATATTACTTATTGCTTTTCATAGACTATAATATGGGATCTGCAAAAGTGTGCTTCAGAAAATGAGATTTTGATATATCTGCAAATTAAATTAGATGTGTTCCTTGTCAAGGGCAGCTAACAATTCCTGAAAAGATTATTACTTGGATCATTTGTGTTTTCTAAGCACACACAAAAAATTTAATTTTCCCACTGAACATGGTTTATTTTCTCTGAAGTACCATTTTTACAATCGCAATGCTTTTTAGTTTATAAAGCAGGAAATTAAAGCTACGTAGCTGAACAAAATTAAAGTATTTTTAAATAATCATTATACCTTAAATTATTGCAAATAAAAAACAAAAATATTATTAAATATTATTTACATATTTCCATATGTAATTATGTAATTCTGGTGGATCCATCTTTGTAGTTATTTATTTTTAACAAACTATATAATTTCACACAAACTAAAATTTCTATGGATAGCTTTCAGAACACAGTGATTAAGAAAGAGATCATAGAAACATCAAGAAAATGATGCAAATATAGCCTGAAAGACTTAGATATAGAAGCTTTTGTGAAAATCCTCTAAATCTTTGTTCAAAGTCTTAAGCTTCTGCCCAAGAGTTATTTTCTATTTAAAGACTATTGTCACCAAGGGAACCCAAAATCTGGCATAAAAGAAAGCTGTTCTATGATGTGTTTACTGTCAGACTGCTGTTAGCAGACACTTTGTCTACTAAAATAAATAGTTTTCTTTCAATAGAACATATCGACTCTAAAACAACTTCTTCTATAAACTTTTTCTAATTAGTTTAATTTTATATAAATATATATATTATATATATAATATATATATATATATATATATTTCTGTACATTTTTTCTCTTATTACTTGGGTCTCCCTTCTTCCTCCAGCACCCACCCACACTAAATTCACCTAATGCTCTTATAACTAAGGTATCTTTTGTTCTTCTTCATTTGGCTTTGTAGTCATCAAATCATATATATGGATATGTTTGTCATTAACTTTATTAAAAATTACACAGTTCTCACATTCTTTCAAATTTATCACACAAAGCTTGGTTTAATTTCATTAATAAAATGATATAGATCTAAATCATTGTTTTCAATGGTTTTATGAATATAATGACCAATAGATAATTCTATTATTTCTGTTTTATTTTATTTATCTATCTATTTATTTTCCATTGCAAAGTATGTGGCAATAATATCCTTAAATTTCTATAATTACACACAAGTAAATTTTATACTTTGAAAAATTGATTCTCAGAAATGGAATTGTTGAAACAGAGTATAAATATATTTTTTATTTTGTAGAGGTTGCCAGATGGCTTTCTAAGATTTTTTTTAATAATTCACATCTCTAACAGCAATGTTGAGAGTACGTTTTTGCCTACATTTCTGCTGACAAGAGATGTTGTCACTTATTTTAATTTTGTCAATCTAATACGTGTAATGTAATATCTCATGCTTACTTTAACTTGTATTTTTCTTGCTAGAAGTGCATTTCAGCATCTTTTCAGATGAATTTAAATTTGCTGTAATAGGACTTGCATTTTCATATTCTTGCCTGTTTTTGTATTAGTGATTACATCCTATTCTTGTGACATATTTTGTCTTTGTATTGCAAATGTTTTTCTTAAATTATATTTTGTGTTAATCTTGTTTTTTCCTTTGTTATTATTATGATTTTTTCTTTAACCAAAAAAAAAAAAGACTACACTTTATGTCAATTTTAGTGTCTTCAGTTAAGAATGTATTTTCTCCCCTAAGATTGTACATGCATATTTAGGAACTTTTTACAGGCTTTTATTTTATATTTAAAATTCCTACAACATATTTTTGTATTTTAAGATGTACACCAAGATTTCTGCCATCAATTTTATTAAAAATTACTCTTTTTTAAAAAAAATATTTTTAATTAGAGTTCACATTCAATATTATTTTATATTAGTTTCGGGTGTAGAGTATAGTGGTTAAACATTTATTTAAATTATAAAGTATTCCCCATGATTACTCTAGTACCTACCTGGCATTGTACATAGTTATTACAATATTATTGACTATATTTCCTATGCTGTACTTCAACTCTGTGACCATTTTGTAACTATCGATTTTTACTTCTTAATACCTTCATCTTTTTCACCAGCTCCTCAACTCCCTTCTCATTTGGCAATCATCAGTTTGTTCTCTGTATCTATGTCTGTTTCTGTTTTGTTTGTTTGTTTATTTTGTTCTTTAGATTACATATAAGTGAAATCATATGACATTTCTCTTTGTCTGACTTATTTCACTTAGCATAATACACTCTAGGTCCATCCATGTCATTGCAAATGATAAGATTTCATTTTTTATGGCTAAACAATATTGCATTGTATTTATGTACCAGCTCTTCTTTATCTAGTCTTCTATTGTTGGGCCCTTAGGTAACTTCCATATCTTGACTATTGTAAATAGCACTGCAGTGAACATGGGGGTGCATATATATTTTTGAATTAGTGTTTTGGGATTCTTTCAATAAATACTGAGAAGTGCAATTGCTGAGTCATAAGGTAGTTCTATTTTTATTTTTTTGAGGAAACTCCGAACTGTTTTTTATAGTGGGTGCACCATGCATGAGGGTTCTCTTTTTTCTACATCCTTGCCAACACTTGTTTTTTCACTTATTAATGATAGCCATTCTGACAGGTGTGAGGTAATATCTTATTATGGTTTTAATTTGCATTTCTGTGATAATTAGTCACCTTGAGCATCTTTTCATGTCCTGTATGTCCTTTCATGACTCTGTATGTCCTCTTTAGAGAAATGACTATTCAGTGTCCCTGCACATTTTTTAATTTGATTGTTTTCTTTTCTGGTGTTGAGTTGTGTGAGTTATTCATAAATTTTGGATATTAACCCCTTAACTGATATATCATTGGCAAATATCTTCTTCCATTCAGTAGATTGTCTTTTCGTATTGTTGATAGTTTCCTTTGTTATGCAAAACTTTTTAGCTTGATATAGTCCCATTTGTTTATTTATTTATTTTATTTCCCTTGTCTGAGAAGATAGAAAGAAAATATTGCTAAGAGCAATAGCAGAGGCTTTACTGCCTTTGTTTGCTTCTAGGAGTTTTATAGTTTCAGGTCTTATATTTACATCTTTAATAAACTTTTTGTTTATTCTTATACATGATTTAATAATGTCCAGTTTTATTTTTTTGCATGTATCTGTCCAGTTTTTCCAACACCATTATTAAAAATAGACTATTTTTAACTCATTGTATATCCCTGCCTCCTTTGTCATAGATTAAATGACCATATAGGTGTGGGTATATTTCTGGGTCCTCTACTCTGTTCTATTGATCTATATGTCTGTTTTTATGCCAGTACTGTGATGCTTTGATTATTATAGTCTTGTATTACAGTTACATGTCAGATAGATTGATACTTTCAACATTGTTCTTCTTTCTCAAGATTGTGGTGGATATTCGGGTCTTTTGTTGGTCTAGAAAAGTTTTATAATTATTTGTACTAGTTTTGTGAAAAATGTCATTGGTATTTTGATAGGGAATCTATAGATTGGTTCAGGTAGTATGGACATTTTAACAATGTTAATTTTTTCTATCCATGAGCACAATAAATGTTTCCATTTATTTGTATCTTCTTCAATTTCTTTCTTTAATGTCTTATAATTTTCCAAGTATAGTTATTTTACTACTTTGGTTAAATTTATTCTTAGGTTGTTTGTTGTTGTTGTTGTTTTTCTGGAGGCAATTGTAAAAGGAATTGTTTTTTTAACATCTCTTTCTGATAGTTCATTGTTGATGTATAAAAATGCAACCAATTTCTAAATATTAATTTTGGATCCTGTTATTTAATTCATTTATCAGTTCTCATAGTTTTTTGGTGGAATCTTTAAGGTTCTCTCTATATTGTAGCATGTCATCTGCAAATGATGACAGTTTTTCTTCTCCTTTTCCAATTTACATGCCTTATATTTCTTTTTCTGGTCTGATTGCTGTGGCTAGGATTTCCAACACTATGTTGAATACAAGTAGTGAAAGTAGACATCCTTGTCTTGCTCCTGATCTTAAGGAAAACACTTAGCTTTTCTCAATTGAGTATAATGTTTACTGGATTTTGTCTTATATGGCCTTTATTATGTTAAAGTATGTTCCTTCTTTTTCCACTTCACTGATAATTATTATAAATAAATGCTGGATTTTTTGCCCAAAACTTTTCTGCATCCATTGATAGGAATATATAATGTTCACCTTTCAATTTTTTAATGTGGTATATCACATTAATTGATTTGTTAATATTGAATCAAGCTTGCATCCTAGAAATAAATCTAACTTGATCGTGGTGTATAATCTTTTTAATGTATTGAATTTGGTTTGCTAATAATTTGTTGATGATTTTTGTATAATGTTCATCAGGGGTATTGGCCTATAATTTTCATTTTTTGTAATGTCTTTGTCTAGTTTTGGAATTAGAGCAATTGTGGCCTCATAAAATGAGATGGGATCCTTCCCTCTTCTTTTTGAGGAGAAAAGACGTTAATTCTTTTTTAAATGTTTGGTAAAATTCACCTGTGAAGACATCTAGTCTAAGTCTTTTGTTTTGGGGGAGGTTTTTTTTTATTATTACTAATTCAATTTTGTCAGTGGTAATCAGTCTGTTCAGATTTTTTGTTTCCTAACTCAGTCTTAGAAGATTGTATGTTT
This sequence comes from Pteropus medius, assembly GCF_902729225.1. Classification (NCBI taxonomy): domain Eukaryota; kingdom Metazoa; phylum Chordata; class Mammalia; order Chiroptera; family Pteropodidae; genus Pteropus; species Pteropus medius. Next base: position 898,799 of record NW_024340848.1, read on the forward strand.
CTAGGAATGTGTCCATTTCTTCCAGGTTGTCCAATTTGTTGACATATAAATGTTTGTAGTATTCTCTTATAATCCTTTGTGTTTCTGTGGCGTCAGTTGTCATATCTTCCCTTTTATTACTGATTTTATTTATTTGGGTCCTTTCTCTTTTTTTTTGATAAGTCTAGGTTTCTCAATTTTGTGTCTTTTCAAAGAACCAATTCTTGGTTCCATTTATCTTTTATGTTTTTTTAGACACTATTTCATTTATTTTGCTCTGACTTATTATTTCCTTCTACTTATTTCGAGATTTGTTTGCTATTTTTTCCCTAGTTCCTCTGGATATAAGATTAGACTGTTTATTTGAAATTTTTTATTTTTCTTGAGGTAGGTCTTTATTGCTATAAATTTCCCTCTTAGAACTGCTTTCACTTTGTCACATTGATTTTGGGCTGTGTTTTCATTGTCATTTGTCTCAAGATATCTTTTAATTTATTGCTTAAAATCATGGTTAACCCATTCATTCCTTGGAGCATGCTATTTAGCCTCCATGTGTTTGTGTATTTTTCTTCTTTTTTTTTGTAATTGATTTCTAGTTTTATATCCTTGCATTCAGAGAAGATGCTTGGTATGATTTCAATCTTAAATATACTGAGATTTGAATTGTGTCCTAAGATATGGTGTATTTTGGAAAATGTTCCATGGCACTTGAGATGAATGTATATTCTGATGCTTTGTGGTGAGACTCTGAAAATGTCAATTAAATCAATCTGGTCCAGTATATCATTTAAGGCTGCTGTTTCCTTGTTGATTTTCTATCTGGAAGATCTGTCCATTGGTGTCAATGGGGTGTTAAAATTCCCTAATATGAGTATATTATTGTTTATCTCTTTATGTCAGTCAATATCTAGTTTATATATTTAGATGTTCCTATGTTGGGTACATAAATGTTTACTAGGGTTAGATCCTCTTGTTGGATTGATCTTTTTATCATTATGTAATGTCCCTAATTATAGCCTTTGTTTTAAGGTCTAATTTGTCTCATATAAATATTGCTACCCAGCTTTTTTTTTTTCATTTGCATGAAACATTTTTTTCCATCCCTTTTCTTTCAATGTATGCATATTTTTTCAATCTAAAGTGTGTCCCTTGTAGACAGCATATGTAAAGGTCTTGTTTTCTTATTCATTCAGCTATCTTATGCTTTTAATTGGATCATTTAAACTATTTACATTTAAAGTGATTATTGATAGTACATAATTATTACTCATATTTATAAGTAATAATTTTATTACTCATATTTATTACTCATATTTATGTTTTTCTTTTTTTTTTTTCTTTCTACTTTTTCTTGAATGTTGAAGGAAAGAAGTCCCTCCACATTTTCGTAATACTGGCTTGGTGGTGATGGATTCCTTTGACTTTTTCCTATCCGGGAAGCTCTTTATCTCATCTTCCATTTTAACTGATAGCCTTGCTGAGTAGAGTAGTCATGGTTGTAGGTCCTATCTTTTTATCACTTTGAATATTTTGTGCCCATCCCTCTGGCCTGAAAAGTTTCTTTTGAGATATCAGTTGACATTTTTATAAGAGTAACTAGTTGTCTTTCTCTTGCTATTTTTAGGATTCTCTCTTTGCTATTTTAATTTTGATGTGTCTTGGTATGGGTCTGTTTGTGTTCATCTTGTTTGGGACTGTTTGCACTTTCTGAGCTTGTATGGTTTATTTCTTTCACTGCGTTAGGGAAGTTTTCAGCCATTATTTCCTCAAATAGGTTCACAATCCCTTGCTTTCTCCCTTCTCCTTCTGGAATTCCTGTGATGTGAATGTTGGTGTGCTTCACGTTGTCCCAGGGTCCTTTAAACTATCCTCAATTTTTTATAATTATCTTTTCTTTTTGTTTTTTTTCAATTAGGTTTTTTCTGTTATCTTGTCTTCCAAATTGCTGATTTGATCCTCTGCTTCATTTAATCTGCTGTCGATTTTTTCTAATGTATTCTTCATTTCAGTTATTGTATTCTTCATTTCTGACTAGTTCTTTTTTATGGTTTCTATGTCCTTTTTAATGCTTACTATCTCTGTTGAAGTTCTCACTGAGATTATTTTTTCTTCTACTAACTTCACTGAATATTCTTATAACCAGTGTTTTGAATTCTGTATCTGGTAGGTTGCTTGCTTCCATTTTATTTAGTTCTTTTTCTGGAGTTTTCTGTTCTTTCATTTGGGACATGTTTCTTTGTTTTCTCATTTTGGCTGCCTCTCTGTGTTCATTTTAATGTTGTAGATAGATCTAGTATGTCTCTCAGTCTTAGCTTGATGGCTTCATGTAGTAGGTATCCTGTGTGGCTCAGTGGCACAGTCTCTCTGATCACTTGTGTCGAGTGCTTCAGGAGTGTCTGGTTTGTGTGTGCCCTCCTGTTCTAGTTGAGACTTGATTGCTGTTGGCATGTTGGTGGGTAGAATTGAATCTCAGGCTGACTGGCTGTGAGGACTATACACGTCCACCGCATATGAGCTGCTGTGTGAGGACTGACCTCAAGGAGTGGAATTTGTCCCATTGGGTTCATGTGCCTATTGAGACCATCTTTTGATGTGCCACTTATGGGGCTAGTTAGGTGGTAGTCTGTTGAGGTCTAACAGTAGCCTCTGGGTGTGTTGATTGTGGAGTCCCTTGGGAGGGGCTCCCATGCAGGCCCCAGTCATGCACTGCCTGTGACCAGCCCCGGCCTACCCAGTAGGAGTTACAAAGCTATCTGTGGTTGATTGCTGCCAGTGCTAGTGCTAGAGGCATGTGGCAGAGGCCATGTGGCAAGTAAAGGCCAGGTGACACCAGCACTGGGACAAGAGCAACTCAACAAAAGACTCAGGAAACCCTTAGGCCTGAGGCTGCCTGCCATCTACCCATGAGACTCAACAGTTAATGAGCCTCTGATGATACACCAGCTGGATGAGGTGGGGTCTCAGGGAGTCAAGGGAGTCACCAGGGTGGGGAAGATTGTGTTCCCCAGGTTAGTGCAGTTTTAGATTTGTTTCCAATGCTGAGCTTGTGGCTATTTATAAAAGTCTCAGATCACACTGAGTTTAATTGCTGACTGCCTCGGACCTGCAGACCCCCAAAATTTGTTCAGGAAATACTATAGCTCAGGCCAGGGAAAGTTGCCTGCCACCAAAGTGTATTCTGAGGTGGCAAGCAGAGGCCTATTGATTGCTGCGAAAGGAGACCCCTGTTGAGGGGGGCGGGGTTAGGCTGGTTGCCCGGCAATAAAATTTTCACTGGAAATTTGAGTTTGGTGGGGCAGGGTCTCAATGAGTCTGGCTGGAGCAAGCAGATCTCACCAGTCCAATGCAAATTCAGGTTTTGTCATGTGGGGGAGGGTTCAACACAGGCAAGATGGTGTCCACCCATAAGTTGCACAGTAGGAGGGTTCAACACAGTGATAATGATGACTGTCCCTCCAGCCCTTGTCCTGAAGACACATAACTCAGTCTTTCCCTGTATGTTGTGACACCTCCTGAGCTGCTGTCCCTCTGCTGGAGCCTAAGATGAGTGCCTGGGAGTGAGGGAGTCTGTGCGCAGGCCCTTAAAGGGAATATCTCCAGCTGCCTACCATCTCACCCACATGGTCTGAATACTCATTGATTTTCACAGCCAGATTTTGTGGGGATTTATCTTCCCAGCACTGGAAATCTAGGCCAGGGAGCCTCAGTGTGGGGCTGGGCCATTTGCTCCTTCTGGGGAACCTCTGCAGCTGAGACATCCCCCTAGTGCTCAACCACCACACATGGGGTTGGGACCAGCCTATTTTGCATCTCTACTCCTCATACCAGTCTTGATATGACTTCCTCTTTATACCCTTAATTAAAGGACTTCTGTTCAGCTAGTTTTCAGAAGGTTCTCCAGGTTGACTGTTTCATAATTTAGTTGCAATTTTAATGTGGTTGTGAGAGGAGGCAAACACTCTGCCGTCTTGACCAGAACTGGTTTTCTGCTTTATTTTTCTTGTACCATTTGCAGCTGGTATTACTTTTAAAACCATTTGATAGGATTCTCTTCTCCTGAAGATAACATTTTTGGGATATTTTCAATTAAAATTTACATTTTCCTAATAATTATAGAGCTTTTCAAAATATAAATTTTATATTGAGAGATTTGTGGTAGTAGTATTCACTTCTGTTGAAATTGATGCCTTTTAACTTAAATTGTCAAATTTATGTGTGTAATGTTGTTTGTAGCATTAAGTTAATATCTTTTTTAATGTCTAACAGTCCATAATGATATCCCCTATTTTATTCCTTGTATTAATAATTTCTAAATTTTCTCTTTTTCTTTGTTAATCTTCTTAGAGATTTGTCGACTTTATTGACTTTACAAAATAGCAGCTTCTATTTCATTCTCTTTTTTTGTTGTTTTTTCTATTATGTATTTCAATGATTGCTGCTTTTGTCATTATTATTTTCTCCATTCTATTTGTTTTGCACTTATTTTTCTTTTGCTTCTAATTTCTTAAGTGGGAACTTAAGATTGTTGGTTTAATATTTTTTTAATATAAGCATTTAGAGATATAAATTTTCCTCTTGACATTGCTTTAGTTATAACCCATAGCTTTTGATATTTTTAATATTTTTTTTCAGTTCAATTTTTTTTGGTTTTCTTGACACTTCTTCTTTGATCAATAGATTATTAAGAAGTTTGCCTTTTTTTTCTGTTATGGATTTCTAGTTGGCAATTATAATGAAGATGTTATTAACATTCTTATTGAGTTTGTGGGCACATAAAGTTTCAACTCATTTTTGTAAATACCTGGAAACATGATTCCTGGATCATATAGTAGGACTATGTTCAGCTTTGTAGGAAACTATCAAACTGTCTTTCAAAGTAGCTGTACCATTTTTATTCCTACCAGCAATCTATTATAGTTCCTGTTCCATATACTCCTCAATATTTGGTGTTTGGGATTTTATCCATTTCAATGTTATAGTGGCATCTTTTTATTTGTAATTTTTTAATGACATATGATATTAAACACTTTTTGCATATGCTTATTTGTGATCTTTTTTTTTTTTAATGAGCAATCAGTTCAGATATTTTGCCAATTTTTAAATTGGGTTGTTTTCTTATTTTCAAGAATTAAGAGTTTATAAATTTTGAGTCTTATCAGATGAGAATACTTCTAATATGTCCTCCCAGTCTGTGGCTTATTGTTTTATTCTCTAGACAATGTCTATTTGAGAGTAGAAGATTTTAATTTTAATAAAATCCAACTTTCCAACTTGTCATTTTTTTTTTGCTTTTGTAGATGATGCCTTTGATGTTTCATTAAAAAGTCACCATAGCCAAGGTCATCTATATTTTCTCCTGTATTATATTCTAAAACTATTCTAGTTTTGAGTTTTAAAAATTAGTGGCAAATTTTGCGAAACACGTAATGTTTGTGTTCAGATTTACATTTTGTCTTTGCCCAATGCTCCAGCACCATTTGAGAATGACTGTCTTTTCTCCATTGAATTGTCTTTGCTCCTCTTTAAAAGATAAGCTTATTGTATTTGTGTGGCTCTATTTTGTCTCTCTTTTCTCCTTCATTCATCTATTAATCTATTTTTCTGTCTGTATTACATTACCTACATCACTGTAGATTGAAGTCAGGAAGTGTCAGTCCTTCAGCTTTGAAATTTTGTAATATTATGATGCCTATTTGGGCCTTTTGTCTTTTACATACACTTTAGAATCAGTTTGTGGATCTCCATAAAGTAACTTCCTCATATTTAAATTAACTCTTCAACTTTCCCTCTGGTATGATTCCTGGAGGTCAAATTCATAAGCTCCCCTCAGCGTGTTTAACTCAGTCTTAACTGAGCCTTTGGCAATTGATCAATTACAGCTTTAAGTATTCCTACCATACTGGCTCCAGCTGTGGGCTTCTGCTCTGGGTAAGCTGTTATTCTCTGTATCTTCCTATTTCTCCAGTTGTCAAGGCAATAGTTTGCCCTGGGACCTTAGTTACCTTATGGATTTTAACTTTATTCAATTTTTTTTTTCTCTTGTTGTAAAGATGAAAGGGATGGCTTCCAAACTCTTTACATATAGAAGGAAAACTAGAAGTCTCATATGACTATATTTATTTTGTTTGTTATTTAAGAAAAAGATTTTTCTCCTGTTTCATAAAATATACTCTGCAATTGTTATTTGTGAATTAAGTTTATGATAAACAATATTTTGTTTTTAAATTAATAACTCTCCTCCGTTTACATTTTTTCTTTATTATTTTTCTTATAGTTTTATTTTCTTAAAAATTGCAGTCACCCCATTAACTCATTAATTAAATCATTTATAGTCCATTTCTAAATTATTTTTGTAAATATTTTAAATAGAATCAATCTTATTTTTGCATGTCTCTAAAATAATGATTATGAAAAATTTCTGCAACTTAATTATGGATGTAGAAAAATATTACTGTTGGCTGCCATCTAAATCTGTTGTTGCCCTAGTGGCACTAGGGGGCCTTGGTCCTTTCTGCTGATGCAGTAAAGAATTACAGATCAGTGAAGTTTAGGAAAAGATTTATTGAAGTATGTTTCATGAGAGAAATGAGCTACACTAGAGAGGGCTATAGCCTTATAAAGGTGAGGAGATCTGTCTTATGTCTGGGCTGTGGTGGGAGGTTACAAGGATGGTGGTACATGATTGGCATGTGAGGTCATTGCGATTAATAGTTGGCTGTTAGTTACATGACCTGTTGTAAACTGCACATGAACCTTCCCAGAATTCGGTCTGTTATAATTAGATTCATGAACTTCTGGGCATATGTATGACATTATAGTGATGGTATAATGAGCCTGAGATAAAATGAAAGTCAGAGTATTCTTTACTGCACAAGAGTTTATAGCCGGCCTAAACTGGTTGCTATGCTACGATCATTTATTTCTTTGTACTCTAGGATGTAGGGGTATTGTTATTTGAAAAATAAGTTTTTTTCTGGGAGGTGCTAGGGGCAGACATTTAGGTTGGGCCATCAGTGTGGTTATTTATATGGTTATAGAGCTGGGCCTTCATTCCGCCGTTGCAGCTACCTACCTAACAAAAACACATGGTATCATCTATGTCAGGAGTTTTCAAGCTGTAGCCATATCTGATCCACCATTTGTTTTTATAAATAAAATATTATTAGAATACAACCATTTTACTTGTTTATATTTTGCCTATGGCTGCTTCCACAATATGGCATTAGAATTGAGTGTTGTGACAGAAACTTTATGTCCTCAAAGCTTAAATTATTTACTGTTTGTTCTTAAAAGAAAGTGTGTTGATTCCTGATATAAATAATAATAATCACTGATCATGGATAGTTTTCCATAAACTTAAATTAAAATGAAAAGCACATTGTTTTAAACTGAGCAATCACTCAAATTATTTTATACTAGTATTTGTAAATCTTCTTTAGAATATAATACTTGTGAACATTTAAAAATACTATGCTAGGAAAAATGACATTAAAAACTTAAAGTGTTACTAATTCAAAATAAAATACTTTTTTGTTATTTTAATTGAGATATAAGAGGCATTTAACATTATTACCATTGTAGTGATCAGAGTTCTGATAACACACAGATCTGTGTCCTTATCGCTGATGAAGAAATGAATTTCCATTCAGTGACCATTATGAGAAGTATTATTTATTAGAGGCACGTTTTGAGGTAGAAGACAGGTCAAACCTAAACTGGCTAACCACGTGGAAATGAGGATATGTACTTTGTTGGGGGAACAGTTTACAGCAAGGGAAAATAGATAGCTGTAACTCTGGGGAAGGGGGAGGTCTGTGTTATATTAGAGGCGTGAAGGGTGGTTATAAAGGCGTTCTTAGGTGATTGGCATGTGAGGTCATTTTGATTGACACTTTGCTGCTATATAACATTTTGCCTAGTGCACATACACTTACCCAGAATTCAGTCTGTTACAATTAGATTCATGAAATTCTGGGCATAAACGGGGTATTATAATGACGGTATAATGAAGCCAAGATTGTGGACAGGTTAGGGTATTACCTTTTAGTCAAGTGTCTGTGGCCAGATTAAACCAGCTATAGATTATGGCACTCCTGTCCTTTGTCTCTGGGGACACAAGAGGAATTCTCTAACTGCCATTAGGGTGTTGTTTGGACAGACTCTAGGCTGGGTTCTCCTGTAGTTCACATCTGACTATCTACCTAACAATTTTATATTACTTTCAGGTTTACAACATAATGATTCAGTATTTGTGTATATACTGAATACTCATCACAATAATTCTAGCTAACATCCGTCACCATAAAGAATTTTCCTGTGATGAGAACTTATAAGATCTATTCTCTTAGTAACTTTCAAATATATGATACAGTATGATTAACTATGATCACTATGTTGTATATTGTATCCCTATGATTTATTTAGTCTATAACTGGAAGTTTGTTACTTTTGATCACTATAAAATAAGTTTTATATAACATGAAGAATTTTATAAATATTGTTAAAATTCTTCAAAAAGTAAATATTTTATGTATAATTGTCAGAAATTCAGCTACAGTTTCTTCACTCATTTCTATCTGCCAAATGTGCTAAAAATGACTAATGGTTTATAGATTGTATAGCAGATACTTGCATTTATTTTTTCTATGATGCCTATTTTGTCAGCCTTTTGCACAATTAGGTTTGTAAAAGTGACTAAACTTGAAACCTCCCATAGGATGGTTATGTCATATTAATTATATCATAGCATTTCAAACCCACATGCCTACCATATTCTTATTATTAAAACAATAAAAACAAGCAAGTCATCTGAAAATGGAGCTCTCAAAAGAAATAAGAAAATCACATATTGACTCCGTAGTCTGGAAATGTTCCTAATAGACATTTAATTGGACTTGTCCTAAATTTCTCAACAATACATCAATATTTGTTTTAAAGTTACATGAAAAGACAAGTTACAATTATATTTACAGAACATATTTACAGAATAACAATGAATAAACTATCTATAGTTTGGCTATATGGAATTAAAATTCTAATTAATTCTCAATTGCTCATTTATTCATTAAAAATATCACATATATATCTTTACATATTTAAAAACACTTTATATTTCTATTATAGTCAATCATGAATATTAATTAATTATTAATCTATCTATTAGTTAGTTTTAATATGCATTCAAAAATAAATGTGGTAGATACTGCTCTATATAAGTAAGAAAAAATACAGCAATTGCTTTGATGAATTTATTACCTGATAGATGACACACAATAAATAGATTAAATATAAATATTAATATGATAATTAGATATTTCTAACACCATTAAATTTCTATGAGTATACAAAGAAAAATAACAGAGTATATGACAGAGAAAATCTACTAAATCATCTTTGGCCAGCTGGAGAGGGACAGTCTATCAGAAGATATGTTTATCTTAAACAATGAAGAAATAAGAGTTATCTGTGGGCACAATGGGCAAAAAGAGTCGAGATAAAAAGAAAAAAATGTCGAAGGCCCAAGATGAGCAAAAGTTGAGTGCTTGTAAATGAATTTAAAAGAGATCACAATTATTCAAGTAAAAGACTGAGTATTCATAAATGAAAATAAAGGGGTAGATAAATTGAGAGATAGGTGTAATTTTGTTCTGGAAGGCTTACAGATTTAAAATCTTTATTTCACAAACTGATAGATTAAATTTTTTTAAAGGTTAACTTTCTCGTGATTATTATTTATTATATAGCGATATGATTTAAAAATATATGCACTTAACTATTAGAAAAGAAAGTTAAATTAGCTGACCTGTGACTCATTTTTTTCCTAATTACCAATCACTGGGAATGTGTTCCAGGGAGAAAGAAGTGAAGACAACCGACCCATCTAATTTCCTTTCAACATTATAACTGGAACTTTGAACTAAAAATATTTGCTAGCTGAAGAGTCCTTATTAAAAAATAAGACATGTTTTATAAATAAAAAAGTTCCTTGTTGTATGGGCAACCTCACAAAATCTCACTTGGAGATCTCTTCTGTTGTTCTTATATTGTTTGATGTCAGAACTAATGTTTAATATCAAAAGTCATTTATTTTATGGGAAGAAAAATTTGGAAAACAGATCTTGAGGTATCAGACTATTCCTTGCTTTATGTGGGCCTCTTGATTGCCTGTATCCTTGAAATTATTAGTAAAGCAAGATCTCTGATTTGTTAGTCTGTTTTTAATTTCAATCCTGTGTGTCAGTCTCACCTATTAGTTTTTCTTAAATTGTTTATTATAACAGAAACGATACAAGTGGTTGAAAATCTGTTTAGAATATTTTATATTTTTTCTTTATTTTTTTCCAAAAATATGAGTATATTTACAATAAAAATGTACATTTATGAGTTTAAAACATTTGAATATGACTACCTCTCTTCTGGTATCCTATATTAGTACAATTGTGTTGGGTATACCTTCAAGGAATCTTAGTATTTTCTGTGAAAAATTGATTTGATTGGTAAAATAATCATTTTTGAGGTTTGAGACCAGTATATTAATCTTTTATTTGGTCATTATTTTCTCAACTTAAGAGATCAAGAGAGCAAACTAAAATGCAACAAAATGGTTCTTAAAAGCATGGATACAGATTCCTGTGGCCTTTGAACATGCTTTCAAATATGCTCTAATTTTGATTTGCTTTAACATAATTCTATTATTTCTTGGACATAACTCTGTTACTTAAAACTAAATTTGTAATAGAGATGTGCTTGAATTTGTCCTTGAAACAGGCAATCATTTTTCAAAAATTTAAAGATATTTTAAGAAAATAAGCTATGGAGATGGAAAACTGAGAACCAGTTTAGACTATATGCGAATCTATTTAGAAGAGTATCATTATTTCCAGGATTACTTATTGGCAGATATGATATTATATATTATTAAAACAAGTAAGGTTAAATTTTTTAATAATTTCTACAATAAATATGTTAAAATATTATAAGTAGAAGTCTGTGTGTAATATTAAAGCCATGTTGAGTACTAGGATATAAGAATAATATTTTCTTTATTACATTATGAAATCTAATATAAAAACAAATACTTAAAATATTACTGATATAATATTAACACCAAAAATCCATAAATTCTCAAAATGAATCTCACCTATACTAAAGTAATATTCTTAGTTTTAACAATCTAATTTTGGAAGGCATATTTTAATATTTAGTAAAATTAGTAGCAGTTAAAGTGATTGTAATCAATGATTTCTCAATCTATTGTAAATTGAGTTACAATCTTACAAATAATATTATTGTACTCCAAGAACATGATCAGTACTTGCTTAGTATTAAGTTACATATGCAGAAGAAGAGAGTGAACTCCAATCCAGTTCATATTATCATAAATTGAATGGAGTGAAACCATATTAATATGATAAAAATCTCCAATTTATAATAAGTTATTATTAAAATGCAAGATAATGAAATAACAGTAGAATGATAACCAAAAGTAAATTTTTACAGATGCCACAACCCATTGTTTTATACAGGAAAGACTATATATACATCAGTACTATATTTACTAATATAAATTAGTATTTAGATTACTTTAAAGAAAAAAAACACCAACATTGAGATAAATAAGGGTTGACTAAATTAGGTGATGTATAAGTAAAGTGCTGCTGTCAGATTATTTAGTAGTGAAATGAAATCGATCAAAAATATCCTTCAGATCAAATGGAGGTGCAAATCACTAAAGCACAGGTTAAATTTCAGAGAGTGCTAAATCGTATTTTCTAATGAGTTTGTGTTGCAATTATTTATATATAAGAACAGTTATGCAATACATTTATACTATAAGGTTGAGTCTCTATATCTGCCAAGTAGAGAGTATATCTCTGTTGAATTGTCAGAATTTTACTTTGACACTTATATCTGAAAATGTTATAAAAATGATTGACCTATAAAAGGAATAGCACATAGATCTGAACTCTTGCAACATGTTCTATAGTTTTTTAAATCATACAAATATGGTTCAGTGGCAGTTATGGAATCCTTTCAAAAAATGAATTAATAACCCAACCACTTTAAAAGAAAATACTATAATAATCTGCAAATCCGGGTGCATTGTATTTACAGCTACATCTATTGCTATGTGACCATAACATCTAATAACTTTTGACTCTGCCATTGAGGGAAAAAGCCTACACATGTCCCTGCCAGTCTCAAATAAAAAAAAAATATATGCATTTAACAATTTCTACTATTTTTTCAGGCACAGATACTTGTCTAGGAGTCATCGATTTGAATTATAAAATTATCTTTGTTCTATAAAAAGGTTTGGCATCTTTAGTAACTTCTCAGTTTTTGGTATGTATAATTAACTTACTGGAATCCTGAATAATAGTTTACCTTGGTTTAATTAGCAGACTGACTCATTATTAGATCGAGTAAAAGGATTTAAATAATGAACTAATTTTAGACCAGTCTGAGACTCTCCAACTTAGTTGATGAGTCCTGGTTTCTTCAGGGAAAGGCATTCAGGCAGGTAATTCTAAGTGCAGCAGAGCAGAAGTTGCCATCCCAACCTCAGGACAGAGAGGGTATCATTCTGTGATACTGCTTATACCTCAAAACACTTCTGACAACCCTATAGAATCATGTATAAATTGTTTGCCAGATTGAGTTTAGACTTAAAAAAAGAAGAAAAAGGATAATAAAGGGGAAAAATGGAAACAAGAATACTAAGAATGAGATATCAGAACAATCATACTCAAAATTTATAATTGACTTTTTCTTACATAAAACTTTTCTAATTACAAGTACTACTAAACTGAAGATCTGATGTACATAAAATAGTTTGTCTCTGTAAGTCACTGGAAGTACAATTTGTATTTCACTTTGTGTCTACTCATGTTATTTATAACACAAAAAAGCAAAAACTCTGCACCTCATTCCAGCTTTGAAGCAGAAATAATAAAAATGATACTTTTGTCCAATGATAAGAATGAAAAAAATGCTGAATAGTTAATACCATTTCTTTTCCTTTAATCCATTTACCGACAGGGAGATTTGGACTAGCTATAAACCTGAGAATATCTCTCTTATACTTTTACTCTCTCCAAAATATAAAATATTGGCATGCGTTATATTATGTAAGACAATTATCTTTTTTAAGTGAGACTGCTCTTGCACTGGCTTTAGAATTCTCATCTTACACACATAGATAGGTCTGTTCCAGAATCTTGGTTAAAACCTAAGGCTCAGTTATACAAATTGCATCCTGTCAGTTCTTCACAATATTTTATTGAGGTATTACACAAAATTCTACCTCATAAGAAAGGAAAAGTATTTTTATAATATGTAAGTCTTTACTCAAATAATTAAAATAAAAAGTATCTCAACCAGGTTTGAAAATTAACCAATTAAAAACAGTGCAATTATATATGCATGCTTTGTGTGTGTGTTTATATGTGTTTATAAAATAAGCTGTGGTGAATCTTAAAAAAATTATTACCAAAAGAAAATTAGTTACGTGAGGAAAAATAAATTATAAAGTTGAAAATGATCAAACTTTATAATTTAGAGATAGGCTATATAATTTATTTAACTTAGATAAAATGAAATCTGTGAATGTCTATATTTATAATGATGCTGAAGATGATGATTATGCTAGTGATAAATATGATGATTGATTGATTGATTATTGATACCAGGTACTCTTTGGAGTCCTTTGCCTATGTTGTGTTGTTTGGGCTCACAATTCTCTGAGTATTATTTTTGTCATCAGACTTTATACGAAGAATTTAAGAAACAGAAATGCAGGATGATTGTCTAAAGAGGTAAAGCTTATGGGTGACAGAGCTAATTCCTTAGCTCTGTCACCCATACGTTAATTTTTACATTAACGTAAAAGTTATCATTAGTAGTCTTAGGCTAATGACTTACTCATAAAAGTTATGAATGAAATCTTAAATAAAATTTAATAGTATTGTATGTAATAGTAGTAATATGATAAAATTATAAAATGCATTATGCTAAAATATTAAGCAACTAACATATTGCACATCTATACAAATGAGATGAGGCTAAATACAAGAGAAAAAAATAAAGCCTAGTTCCTACATTAGTTGATATGCTATGATTTTATGCCATAATTTTCTATCAAGTTTTTTAACTGTAAGGAATAAGTATGTTTTATTGTATATCACTCGTACACTCTTTTTTGAACAAAATAATTAGGTTGAAATGTACTTGGAAGCAGAGACCCAGAATTATTCTCCTCATAGAACAGTATCCTCCAAATAATAAAATCTATTTTTGAAGAGAATACAACAAAAATGTTAAATGTATCATTTTGTTTAATTAAACCTATCCTTCATTAACTGAGCTAGAGGAAACACGACAATAAACCCAGACCTTTTCAAGTTTTAATTCTTATTAGTGTACAGAGTTTAGGTTGTCAAAGGGAAGGGAAAAATGGGAAAAATGTTTTTGTAAAATTCATGCTCCAAGCAGAATTTCTTTAATGATTATTAGCATGTCTACCTGCAAGACTAAGCAGAAGCTATTAGCCTGATGACAATGGGAATAACACAGGACTGAACAAGATTGAGTCAACGAAAGACAGAGCATTTCACTCTGTTACACTAGGATGGTAATATTCTTGCTCTCATCGATTTCACTGGAAAACTTCATATTCATAGGATATTGAGTAGCAGAGGCAGAAGTCTTATTATCAGTCTAGGAATAAGGTTTAGAGAAAGCATCACTATAGTCTCACATAACAAAGGTTAAAACCAAGAACTGAAAAGACTTAACTGTTAGAAACAACATTACAATAACAAAGCTCAAGAATACTTGTAAAAATACAAAAATATTCAGTATACAACAAAGTAAAATTCATAATGTCAGGCATCTGAGAAAAAATTACCAGGCATGCAAAGGAACAGAAAAATATGACTCATAAGAGAAAAAAAAAATATCAACCTTGTGGACCTAAATATATCATAGATAATAGAATAAGTAGACAATACAATAAAATGCTTCTTATGCATACTATATGTTTAACAAGCTGAAAAAGAGATTGAGATGTTAAATATAGACATAAAAGATTTTTAAACAACAAATTAGACATATGAAGGAAGAAATTATTAGTTCACTAATAATTAAAGATATAGTAATAGAAGAAGTTAAAATGAAACAGAAAAGACAAAACTCAAAAAGATGATCAGAGAACATTGGTGAATGTGAGAAATTTAAGCAAATTAACATAAATACAATTGGATTCTCTAAACGTGGAGGTCTGAGACAGAAAACAATTTTAAAGAATAAAGGTCGAATATTCAAAATTTGACAAAACCTATAAAAACAAAGAGCTTAGAAGTTTTATGAATCCAATGCACAAGGAATATGAAGGAAAAAAATCAAAGCGCATCATAATCAAGTTGCTAAAAATAAAAAATAAATAGAAAATTTGTAACGTAAGCAGAAATAAAAAGGAGGCATTAACTTCAGAGTAACAAGGATAAAAATCTAGCTAAATTCTTCTCAGAAACAATGCAAAACAATGAAATGACATCACTGAATAAATGAAAGAAAAAAAAATTCAAAGCAAAAACCCCTTAACTTAGAATGTTACAATCAGCAAAATATGTTTAAAATGAAAGGCCAAGTAAACACTTTAACATACTCACAAAAACTGATATAAATTATCACCAGCAAATCATGCATTAAGTACTTAGGTGGCAGGAAAATGATGCCAGATTGAAATCTGGAGCTATACAAGTGAATGAAGAGAACTGGCGGTAGTAAATGCTAAGGTTAATGTAACTAATTCTTTTTTCTTAGGTAAATATTTTTTAAACTATAATGTATTGTTAAAAGCAAAAGTAATAATATTGTATATGCTTATAATTATTTAGTTCTAAAGTAAATGACAAACCTAGTACAAATCCTGATCAGAGAAAAAAAGAAGTATGTTGTGTTAAGGTTCTTTTGCTATATATGAAATAGTGTAAAATCACTTAAAGTAGACTGTAACAAGGTAAAGATATATACTGTGAAGGCTAGAGCAGGATTTCTTTATTTTGGCACTCTTGCCATTTTCGAATGGATATTTCTATGTTGTGGATGGCTGTCCTGTACATTGTAGGGTGTTTAGTGGTATCTATTGCTTTCTACCCGGTAGCTACACCTGTCAGCATGTCTTGAGGCATTGACAGAAGACCTCTGAGGGGAAAAATCACACAATTTAAAGAATCCCATTTAGAACAAACTAAATCAACTAATACTATATCACAATAAAGAGTTATATCTAATAAGTCAATGAAGAAGATAAAATAGAATTATGAAAATAGTCATGTAATCCAGAAGTGGATAGAAAGATAGAAGGATAAAAAGAAGAGTAAAAAAGATATAGCATGAATAGAAAACAAATAACATAATGGTGTATTTAAAGCCAACAATATGAATAATCACAAAATGTAACTAACCTTAACAACCCAATCAGAAGAGGTTGTCAGGTTTGGATAAAAAAGCAAGACCCAACTATATGCTTCTTACAAATTACATATTTTAAATATAAAGAGGAAAATACTTAAAATGTCAAAGAATGCTGACACTAATAAAAAGAAATTTGGAGTGGCTATATTTATATTAGACAAAGTAGATCTTTAGAGCAAAGAGTATTACTAAGGGTAAAAAAGGTCATTTTATAATGATAAAAGGAATGATTCTTCAAAAGAACACAATAAATCTAAATATTTATGTACCTATTAAGAGTTCTTCAAAACACATGAATCAAAAAACAGAACTGTTGAAAGAAATACATAAGTTCAAAATTATAAATGGAGAGCTCCATATCTTTTTCAGTAATTATTAGTAAAAGTTAAAAAACTAAGTAAAGATATAGATGTTTTGAACTGCACTTTCAAAAATTTGACCTAATTGACGTTCATGGCACTGGCCATCCAACAATAACAGAATACATCATTTTCAATGGAAGAGAAAGAAAGAGCATGATTGATCATATAGGGGAATTTATGCTCAGATCTGAAAGTAATGACACCCATTTCTATTTACCTTTTATTTATCAGAACCTTAGACTCCTCGGGTTATCTGCATATTATCCAGCTTAACTTTAGACAAGATGATTGGGAGTTGATAAGAATAAGTGACAAAACCTTATAGAATTAATGAATAAACATACAGTAAAGTGAGTTCTCTATCACTGAATAGATAAGTTAGAATATTCCAGGCAGGGAAAAAGAAATGCTTTTCTTGGTCACTATGTGTGTTGTGCTTTAAAACAGAGAAATGTTTCTATACTACTTATTTCCAAAATAAAAGTACTACCCATGGTATTTTAACATACCTATTCAGTGATTAGGGGAACTCTTTTTATTGGACAGTTATTCATGAATTCCATAAAGTCCTGGTTTTAGATTTGGAAGAAGGATAAAGGTACAGTAAATTTCTAGTGCATAACTATTTAGGTGAAGGTAAATAATCGTGACTATGTTTAACAACTGGGACACTAAAGAAGGTTAAATGTAAACTATTACACAAAAAATGTCTCCGGGTTTGTCAAAACTGATTTTATTATTAGACACTACTGTGGAGAAGTTGCTAACTGCTTACATAGCTTGGGAAACTCTATATCTTTGATTATTAGGTTTTGAGAAAGTAAAACAAGGTAAATAACAGGGTTTGGTAAAAATAACTATTAATTTTTTTTTCTTTCTCTTGAACTGGCTAATTGGTCTAAGATCAGCTTTGAGAGAATATTGAAAAAAACTGAGAAATAGTTTAGAAGCAACAGTTTGGACTCTGTGCTCCAACTTTTCTAACCATCTCTGAGGAATTTTTTGCTTATAGACAGATTCAGTGAGCAAACTAAGTTTTATTATTAAGGTTTTTCGATGTGTGTGGAAGTATGTTAATGTACAGGTCAGTTGTAACTTAGTCATGTATGTAGAAGTATTTAGATTTATGAAAGTATTTATTCTGGTATTTCCATTTGCAAAATGATTTCTACCTATTTGTTTTTTATAAAATGCACCATAAAGAATACAAAAATATTCTACTTATAATGGTTTCAATGCAACAATTAGACTCTGGAGTATGGGAACAGACTTAATAATTGTTAGAAATTTCTACTACTGGGTCTTTTAGTAATCTAAGCAATCTGGTGTTATATGCTAACGAGCCAAATGATAGATATAGAGAGCTACTTTGTTGTTCATTTAATCTATAGATGATAACCTTTGGGGTTTTAAGAAGAGGACAAGAAATCAGGGAGTATTAGTTCTTACGGTAGCATAATTTTTTTAATAGTGGGTCTTTTGTTTCTTAACAAATATAAGATAGTGGTTCTTCTAGTGGCTCCTTTGCTTGCATATTTTAAGGAATCTTAATTAATATGTTGAAATTTATGGATGATAGAGGACTTCTCCGTAATCTGTTTATTTGGAGGCCAATTATTTTATCTAGTTAGTCACAGATTTCTTCTGATTTCTAGTTTATTTAATTTTTACTGCTCTTTGAAAATGTTATATGTTTAAAATATCAATTTCCTATATTTAGTTCAGAAATCTTAATGGAAGATGTGCAATAAAATTGTTTTTCTCTTTAGAACAAAACTAATTGAAAGATAGCTCATTTTTAGACACCAGAAGAAAAAGAAGAAAAAGGAGAAATCTGAGTGAAAAGAAATTTGGTGGAAAGAAAAAAAAAAATGACAAAAGTCAGGGTTTAAGAAATGTAGATTTAAAATTGTTTGTGAATTATTTTTTTTTACTTTTGTTAGAATCTTTATAGGATATTACTAGGGAGTATGAAAGAGAAGATGTCTTTAATTTGCAAATTGAAGAAAGTTGATCATTTATTTATTTTTTTTGACTTACCTTCTTTTCTGGAGTTTTTTTTTTAATAGTATTATTTAACAAGTAACAAGCCACCAAACTTGTTATTTTATGTATCTTTAGTAAAATTTTGCTGTTATATTAAAGTAAGTAAAGTTAGGCTTTTGTTGAGAGTATATTTAAGAAAACACATTATTTTTCCAGGAAGTGATTGTGGCTTCCTTGTAGCCACAATGACACACAGGAAGGAAGCCACTTTAGTTCTGTCATGTACACTTTTAAAAGAAGTCTTTATTTCCCAACTAAACAGAGGCAAGAACTGAAATTAGAATTAACATCTCAATTATCATTGATCTGAGGATACATACTAAGCAAAGTGACCCTATTTTGTTTATTTCAAGTCAGAAAATATTCTAAATTTTCTGTAGAGATATACAAGGAAAAATCTGAATAGCCTTTGTATGAATTAGTCATCAGATGAATACACTTAAAATATTAGTCATTTGTGCTGGTTTAGATTTGAGACTTATTTGATCTATGTCTTCATCCATTTTTTAGAGAACGCTCTTCACAAGCTAAACAGAGATGATGAAAGAATTAAAAGCTAACCCAAATACCTGAAATAAAATTTCATATAACTTGACAAGAAGAAAACATTAATTGTCACAACCAAGATTAGCCTAAGAAAACATGGTAACTTAATATAATAAGGAATCTTAGGTGGGAATCTGGAACAGAAAGTGAATATTAGGTAAAAGCTACAGATATTTGAATAAATTATGAAATTAATAATAATATATCAATATATGTTCATTAGTTGTAGCAAGTGTGCCATAGTAATGTAAGATGTTAATAAAAAAACAGTCTGGTGTATATGGAAACTTTTTGTACTAACTCTGCATTTTTCTTTGAATCTAGAACTAATCTAAAATTTAAAACATTTGTTTTTAGAAAAAGCAAGAATAAAGAAACCAATAACATAATAAACAAATTAATATTTGTTTAGCTGGATTAAGTGTAATGTTTAATGGTTGGGTTAAGTGTAGATGATGCTAATGGTGACTGTCAGGAGGGAGTGAAAGGTGCCCGAGGATCATTAGGAGTAAGAAATCAAGATGGAGAGATAAAAGAAAATAAGGGATTGTCATGTTGATGTGGTTTTAGCTACTGCATGTTGGAGCAGTGGTAAGATTAAGGAACTTTGTGATATTGAAAAAAGAGGGTATTTAACATGAAGAGAGCATAGAACTGAGACTCAGTATTTTGACTTTGGAAGTTTGTTTTTGGTTCCGTTGACCTTACCTGGTACAAAGGGTTATCTCTGGCATTGAATTGATGGGAGAGGTGAAACTTATCTATGCATTATATCATTCCAATCTGAAAATATTTCCAAAGTACAGGAACAGGCTACAGGAAGCTTTTATTAAAGGGACATTGGCACTTAATATGTTAAGGTAGCTCCTATAGACCTGAATTCTTATACAGGATCTTAGGTCATCCACAAAGAAATTACAGCAATGTACCCTAAAGACCTTCAAGCTAGATCTGGCAGAGTTGTAGTGCCTCCTGAATATGTAGTGCTGGACCTGGGAGGATAGGCTCCTCTGTGCTGAAACAAGTCAGTGGTTAATTGATTGGCATGTAATCTGTACACTCAAAATTGAGGTGTTGTGAGGAAATCTATTGCCAATCCCAACAAATTTTGTTCCATCAGAGGAAAAAAATTTCTTCCAAACCACATATCTTTCCATTTTCTATAAGAAATTCAGCTCCATTGTAATTTATGGGATCACCGTCCTGTATGTGGTCTGTCATTGAAGGAAACATCATTATCTGACACATGACTACAGTGCTTTTCCAATCCAGTTATCTAGTTAATTTATATAAAGACCTGTTTACTTATGAATTCTAGGTTAAAAAATAAATTAAGAAATAGAAGCTCAATGAACCAGAGCTCAAATTGTTGTTGAAAAGACTCATTTGGCAGCAAATCTTAAGGACTATTGGGACACAAAGGATTCTGTGAGCACTTCCCCCACCCCTCGAGAAGAAAACTGCAAAGAGATAACCTTCAAACCAAAGCAAAGCAAAGCAAAGCAAAATGAAGCATAGTATTGGTGAAACTACGAAATGTCAATGCTTTAGTGTCTTACACATAAAGAAAATGCGTTCCTTCTGCTTTGTTTATGAAAGGGAAGATGTGCTTGTAAGTCACAGTCTCTTTGAGAAAAACAGATAGTGCTGATCTTTGGAAGGGTTTTGAAAAGCATGAATAAAGTTCTGCCAGGGATTGGCAAACTTTCAGAAATAGAAGTATTTAGGAATGGTGAACCTTTATCTGTGGAAGTATGTGTATGGATTGTTGCTGTTGCTTATTGGTGGACTTCCAGAAGCATTCAGTGAAGTGAATTGTCATTGATTTATGAAATGAATATAAACCAATTCCAGTGGTTATGTTGTATCTTGGCCAGGGGAAAATTGTTATTTTCCTGGAACACTATGACCTTTTATTAGCACATCAAATAGAATATAGATATTTCATTGTTCAGAATTTTTAAATGATAACAAATGTACTGGCTTCTATAATGATATCCGATACATGTTATATTCTGTATACTGTCTGTGGATGCCAAAGCTCTTTTAGTATTATAGATTCAATCAAAGGATCTAGAAAGAACTATATAATAGTTAAGAGTGTTTCCTTGTAATTTTTATTGTTTTTTCTCCTAGTTCAAATAAAGGTAGCAATCTAAGAAGAGTGTCTCAGATAATTATCCACATTGGAATAGAGTTGCATTTCCTTCCATTCTGTTTAACTATGGATTCCAACAGGACAATCAATAAAATTAAAAACCAAAACAAAACAAAACTTCTACCCTTGGTAAATGTTTCTCATTGTATTTAAAGGCACTATAAAGTGACAGTAATATTATACAATTATTTATAGTGGCCATTTTTTAAGTATGTTTCAAGTTTTGTGGGCACCATACATCCCAATTAATTATGATAATAATCCTATAAGATAAACAGGAAATGGAATAATTAACTAGTAAGTCTTTTCTTTAAAAAGAGAACTACTGAACTGGAAATATGAGTCACCTTTTAAGAGTTTTAATCAAAGTAAAATTGTGAGACAAATCACTTTTATTTAAATGACCTTTAATTAATACTATGCTGTAATCAGTTATACTAATCTGGATGATAGATTACAAATAATATTAAATTTGAAGACGAAATGCCTTTCATAATGGATAGGTAATTTTTTTCAGGCCAAGATTCTCACAAAGAACAGTCCAAAAAACTGGATAAAATATAGACATTTTCCTTTTTAAGGTTTCAGAAAGACTGAAGGCAGTGATATTTTGTGACCGATATTTGGAAAGAGGAAAGTCAAAAGAATTTACCCTGTCTGGCATGTCAGGATGCTTTTCTCTCAGGACAATTGCCAAATTCAGAAGAAAAAGTATTGACTGAGAGGATGAGAAGGTGATTAGATCTTTCATCTGCCTCATTAATTTAGAGGGCTCTGGTAAACACGCCAGGCTTTTGAACTTGACCATAAGAGCCATACCCTATGAGTAATAAATACTTAGACACTCCACAATAATTGAAACCCAGCATTAAATTGTATTAATACCTGTGTCTGTTAAGAAAATCTGCCTTTCTTCTAGCTGCCTTCCAAAAGTGAAAATAAATCCACTTGGGAAAATTAACATCATTTAGAACTTTACAATATTTTGCATTTTTTTCATATTTTCTGGAATTATATTTTTAATTAAAAATACTAGAAATAATTATTTTTATATGGAAAAAGCAAAATAGAACAAATGCATAAGAACTTCAAATATTGGAGATGTCAGTCAAGTTAAAATTATTATTAATATGATAAGAAATTATATGACATAATAGAGATTAACAGCAGGAACTGAAAACTATATAATGAAAACAAATGGAATTTATATAACAGAAAATACAAATGAATGTTAATAACTGAGTGAGTGGCCTTAAAGGCAGATGAGACATGGTTGAAGAGCCAATTGGTGAAATGACATACATTTCAAAGGAAGAATTTAGATACAAGCACAAAAAGAGCAAAATATGGAAAATACAGATAGAAAAATACCAAAAAAAAAAAAAGAAAGAAAGAAAGAAAGCGTGCAAAACATAGTGAAACATCTAGCACATGTGTGATTTAAACCCCAGGAGGGTAGAAATAATGAGGCAGAAATTACATTTAAAGAGATAGCGGCTAATATTATTCCAAAATAAATTTTTAAAAAATCAATAAATTAGTTTTAAAAAACCACTATAAACCCGAGTAAAAAAAGAAGAAAACATGACCGAGCACAAAGAAAAAGTAAAAAAGTAAAGACCAAATAAACTCTAAATGATAGCTAAAAGTAAAAAAAGAAAAACAAACAAAAAAGGATGCTACTGGGTATAAAGCAAGAGTATACATTAAAAGTACAGATAGTATTTTATATATATTATACTATACTATAAAATATATACTATGCTATATATTGTATGCTATATATATTTTATATATTATACAATGAAGTTTGAGTATAAATACCATATATATTACACTACCTGTGTATAGTTTACTATAGATTATAGTACTCTTTATTGATATAGTATCAAGATTATCTAGTTAGGCTAAATAAGCAAAAGAATTAAATTGATTTGAATTGATTTCTAATTCAGAGTATTTATTTAGATATACTAGTGCTAGATTACATGTTTACTTATACCAGCTCTGAAAATCTAAGAATGCGCTAAAACTTAAATGAGGCAAAAATACATTTAATATATTTTATTAAATATTTTAGTATAATATATAGGAATGTACTGATACAGAAATGTGCTTCTTACTCTAATATCATTGTAAGTTTATTTAGGAACATTCTAGAATTTATAACAGAATGATGGTGACACACATTTTTTATCTAAATAAGTTTGAGTTAATTTATACATTGATTAGAATTTTATTCATATGCTGAGAACAGGAGGTCAGTTTGCGGTTTTCTATCTTAAAAGAGAAATGCAGGCTGTTTTTTTTTTTAATTTCTGTGTAATATGCCTGAAATTTTGAAGCAGGTAAAATTAACAGACTAATATATAAATTCTGTTTCAAAGTTACAGGCTGGATATTAGGATAATCAACCTCCAGAAGGAAGATTTCCTTGGAATAAATTACATTGGAGGATTGCTCTGCTAATATTGATGATCTGTTACATTTTTTTTTAACCTGCTAAAGTTTTATGTTTGTTCTACTCTATTGTATTTAGAGAAAAGAAGTGAACTTGCTGCGTGTAGGTTAAGTTTATTCCACGTATATTAAAATTAGCAGTGTTTTTATTCTTATGACAAATGAACTCAATATAGTGATATTCTTTCATTATCTCAAAATTAATAAGATAATCAGAACATAATAAAGGTGACATTTCATCTGTATTTTAAATCTATAAAGTTTATTTTTCTACTACAAAATAAATTTTATTTTAAATTCAAGAAGTGACATTTATATAATGTATTCCTGGCTTTTAAATGTTTTACTTCAAGAATGTTAATGGTTTTATTAAACATTTTATAATTTGTACTTTTTTCCATTTCAAATTTAAAATTAAAAATTTTGAATGTGTAAAAATTGGCAATCTACATATTATTGAAAGACAAGAAATTGCCTATAGTGTGCATTTTTCAGACTAATTTATACTAACACTTTGTAAACATTTTAAAAATCATTATCCTTTGTTATTATATTTGCTTATTTACAGCTTTATTACTTGCATTTTACCAAATAATCCACACTCTACATCTGGATAATCAAATAAAAATGTAGTACATGTTACATATTATAAAAGTCTCTTTTCCCTTTTATTACTTATACAGCAGTTTGAAAATGCTTATGCTTACCTCTAAAATCTCTGCTTCAAAGTGTATTACTTCCCAAAGGCGGGTAACTGCAGGTGTTTTCCATGCAGGTGTTTGTCTCTGGAAAACCACTGCCAGTCAATGTAAGTCACAGCAGTCCATCTAGCAACAAAAAATAACCCAAATGATTTTTCCAGGTAAATGTAAGCTATAGGGTATCTACAATAAAAATGCAAATGAAATACTAAGCTTTCAAATTGGAAACCAGGAATGCCAGGAGATTCCCTTATGTATACAAATAAAAGATGTTGGTTTGGTAAAAGTTGAACAAAACAGCAGAGTCTTGTGAAGTGATGGTATGAAGATCTACCAGACTATTATATTTTGATAAAGATGAATAGAAAATAAAATCTTGTGGTCATATTTTAAACATGACACTATGAAATCACATATGTTTACCACTATTGTAAAATTGAAATGCTTGTCTATACTTCTTTCTTTCTTATCTAGTCTTTGTTTGTTTTAAAATACAAAAAAGTTTGTATATGGGAATGTATACATTTTAATCATGACAGTACCCAGATATTCATTATGATACTTGTTTAATGGGAATGAAAATGTTTCACTAGAGTTGGGGAAGTAGAGAAAAAGATTGATATACTTTGGGAACAGTCATGAAATAATTGAGGAAATATCTCTACATCGTGTCAGTGCCTGGACTTGACATATAAATTCTCTAAGTAGAGTTTGGGAGATCTGTGTGAGTAATATTCCAGAAAGTATCCTCTGAGGTGATGCCAGCTACTACATCACATTCCATAATTGTGATCATTGTCTTCTATTGAGCCGTAAAATTATATCTAGTAGAATAATAAAAAGAAATGACTTTGCAAGACATTTGGTTACATTCTCATTTAAAAGTGTTTCTATGCATACCCTTCTATATCTAATTGAGATGGGGGTAAGTGGACATAATAGAGTTCTTCGTGTCATGGCAATAAATCAGATTCTGTTAGAACATGATGTAATGATAAGTCTCTTTGCTTTTCCATGTCTGCTGAAAAGTGGCATCCGTGTTTATTACTAATCCAGGAAGACTACTTTAAATGGAATTTACAATTAAAAATAAGAAATAATAAGGATGAGTTATCAAAAGAGTATCTTTTTCCAGGATAGACAGAAAAATAAGAGAAATTGCCTAACATATTAACATTTAAATGTTTGTTTTATTTATATTGAGGAACAAGATTATATTTTAATGCATTTGTAATATAATATACTATCTACATAACATAAATATGACTATAATTGTGGTATATATTATCTATTTTAAGTATTTATATATAATTCTTAAAGTTTAATGTTTTCTTATCAATTATTTGACTTTATATTAATAGGTGACAGTTCCCTACTTCATGAATTTATTTGATATACTGTAAAATATAAAGTCAGTTTCCTTATTAAGTGACTAGAAGCTGCAGACTTTTAAGAACTTATTGTTATTTTTATTTATTTTTTTACTTTATTTATTTTTTAATTTTTATTTATTTATTTTTATTATGGTGACATTAATGAAATTCAGTACGTTTCCAATGTACAATTCAACATTATGGCTTATATATACATTGCATTTTTATGTTCACCACCCATACTTAGACTTCTTTCTGTCACCATATATTTGACCCCTTTTACCCTATCGATCTCCCTCCTCCTACCTCTTCCTCCCCCCACTCTCTGGTAACCACTATTGTCCACGTCCAGGCGTTGGCCTATTTGTCCTGTTCATTTGTTGTTTGTAGGTTTATATCCCACATATAAGTGATATCATGTGGTTTTCAACTTTTCCTGTCATCTGGCTTACTTCACTTAGCATGATTATCTCAAGGTCCATCCATGTTGTCACAAATGGCAGTATTTCATCTCTTCTTATGGCTGAGTAATAGTCCATTGTATATATGTACCACAGCTTCTTTATCCAATCATCTGTTGTAGGACACTTTGGTTGATTCCATGTCCTACCCAACATGAATAATGCTGCAGTGAACATCAGTGTGCCAATATCTTTTTGGATATGCATTTTCAAGTCTTTGAGATACTCAGGAGAGGGATTGCTGGATCATATGGTAGATCAATTCTTAGTTTTAGAGTAACCTCCATACTGTTTTCAATAGTGGCTGTACCACCATTTGCAGTCCCACCAGCAGTGTATGAGGGTTCTTTTTCCCTTATAACTTGTTATTACTTGTCCTGTTGATTATAGATATTCTAATAGCTGTGAGATGGTATCTCATTGTGGTTTTGATATGCATTTACCTAATAGCTAGTGATGTTGAGCATCTTTCCATATATTTGTTGGCCATTTGTATGTCTTCTTGGGAGAAGTGTTTGTTCAGGTCCTCTGCCCCATTTTTTGATTGGATCATATTTTTCTGTTGTTATTAAGTTGTATGAGTTCTTTGTATATTTTGGATATTAGGCCCTTATTGGAGGCATTGTTTACAAATATATTTTTCCATTGGGATGGTTGTCTCTTAAGCTTACTGATGATTTTTTTTTGTTGAACAGAAGCTTTTTAGTTTGATGTAGTCACATTTATTTATTTTTGCTTTTACTTCCCTTGCCTTTGAGGTCAAATTCATAAAATTCTCCTTAAGTCCAAGGTCCTTGAGTTTAGTTTCTATGTTTTCTTCTATACATTTTATTGTTTCAGGTGTTATATTCAGGTCCTGAATCCATTTTGAGTTAATTTTGGTGTATGGTGTTAGACAACAGTCTAGTTTCATTCTTTGGCAGGTGCCTTTCCAGTTTTCCCAGCACTATTTATTGAAGAGGCTTTCTTTTCTCCACTGTATGTTTTTTTGTTTTGTTTTTTGGGTTTTTTTTGTCAAAAATTATTTGGCCATATAAACATGGGTTTACTTCTGGACTCTCAATTCTGTTCCACTGGTCTGTGTGACTGTTTTTCTGCCCATACCATGCTGTTTTGATCACTGTCACTTTGTAGTATAATTTGAAGTTGGGCAGAGCGATGCCTCCATCCTCGTTCTTTTTTCTCAGGATGGCTTTGGCAGTTTAGGGTCTTTTGTGCTTCCATACAAATCTGATAATTTTTTGTTCTATTTTTTCAAAAAATGGCGATGGGATTTTGATGGGGATTGCATTCAATCTGTATAATGTTTTAGGTAATATGGTCATTTTAACTTCATTGGTTCTTCTAATCTAAGAACACTGAATATCTTTCCATTTCTTTGTAACTTCTTCAATTTCTTTTAATAGAGTCTTATAGTTTTCATCATATAGGTCCTTCGCATGTTTTGTTAAATTTATTCCTAGATATTTTATTCTTTTTTGTTGCAATTGGTGGTGGAATTATTTTTTCTACTTCTTTTTCTGACAGTACCTTATTAAAGTATAAGAACAGTATGGATTTTTGAACATTGATTTTGTATACAGAAATCTTACTGTATTTTGCTTATTGTTTATAGTAGTGTTCTTGTGGAGTCTTTAGGGTTTTCTTTATAGAAAATCATGTCATCTGCAAATAGAGACAGTTAGACAACTTCATTTCTTATTTTGATGCCTTTTATATCTTTCTCTTGCCTTATTGCACTTTCTTATTTTACCATATGGCCAAATCAGTTTCTGTTACACTTTACCTAAAAACAAGTTTATTTAAAACTCCATCCACAAATTATGGGTCAGTTCATTAATGATATGTCATGAACAATACATTCATGGCTTTATAATTATTAATATAAAGTCAAGTTTATTTTAGAATAAAAAATACTGATTTTTAAAAATTCATGTTTAAAAACAATTTATTTTTAATTAAAATTAGCCATTTTATTTTGAAAATTAGCAAGATTTATAAAAATCAACTAGTTATGTAAATGGAATTTTAATGATACATAAGAGTCAAAAGCAATTTTATTTTTAGGCTATAAAAAGATTTAACATGTGAAAAATACTGGTTTTACCCTCCAGTCTCAGGGGGAAAAATTAACCATGGACTCTGATAACAGATGTCATTCAGCACTGTATTTATCTTATATTTTTATGTACACCACAAAGAAAATATTTTCTAGTTTCTGTAGCATTGGTTCTAAATGTTCTAAGTGCAATACCAATTAGTACCATCAGAGACCTGCAACATAATGATATTAATAGTATTTTGGTGAAAATGAGATTGACAGTTTAATATCCCTAATGAGATTTTTTATTTCATACTTTCCTATCGAAAAGTTACCGCTTTCAGTTGATAATAAAAAAAATAGCCCTCTTTTCTAACTGGTTTAGTTAAAAATGCCTTAGAAATGAAAATGTTTAAAATTCTTTCAGTCTTTGAACATGGTGAATTCTGAAACATGAAATGATTTTAACTAGAGTTTATATTCTTTTTTTTTAATCTCCTTAAAGAAATTTAGACCATTTCTTCTAATAAAATGCTTCCTTTATTTTAACATCAGTTAGCTTTGATGGTTAGGAGTAAGGAGTAAAGTTCCTCTGTTAATATTTTGTCATTTATATGACTTTCAACATTTTAAACTTCACATATATTTTCACTTTTTAAAATGATAGCTAGCTGTATGCCTTTGTATACTGTTAACAAGGCATCAACTAAAAATAAAAGCCTCCTATTGCTGCTTTCTAGTGATTTGTAGAAAAGTCGTTGTTAGCAGAGTGGAAAAAATCAAAACTAAGAACACAAAAAATTACAGTATTAAATAGTACTTCTTACATATAAAATTATTCTTCATTTAATGTATAGTTAAAAATCAATCAATTGCAAAACAGAATAAACATATATTTGTAATTTCTGCACCTCTTAATTTCACCAAACCTAAATATTCCAAATCTTTTTGAGTTTAGGCCTACAAAGCATAAATAAATATTTTGGTAAAGAATAAGACCATAAAGAGCAATGAGTAGGCAATGACTAAATTAATTCAAATCTACTTATACATTTGCTTGTAAACATTTGATTTGCTGTCCTATAGAAGTTTCTAATTAAAAGACTCTAGAGTGAGTCCACAAATACATAAATTTCTCATCTTTTATAGCTTTATAAATTTTTTTAAAATAAAAAAGTTATATATATTCAGCATTTGGTCTAATTTGTTGGCAGTCTAACAGTATCATTGTATTCTTTGTGGTCTGAATTTGAAAACGATTTCTCCATCAGTGATTTTTATTTTCCATTTGTTTCTGTCCAGAATCTTGAGTGAAAATCAAACAACAAACAAACAAAACACAGGCAGATATATTTTTTGTCCCAAACCTATGGGTTAGCAGCTTTATTATCAACCATTCACAAAGAAAAACAACAACAAAAACAAAGAACTCGTTCTCAATGCAAAGGCCAAAATATGTTATTGTGTGAACACATCTTGTAGCTGAAGATTCTATTGTCGACTGCTGCCAATAATTCATATTTATGGTCACTTCAGTTTCTTTTCAATTCCTTTTTTTGATATCTAATATAATTTGAACATATACACATATATGTATATGTATATACATACATATTTGTAATTTTAAGAGAATTTTAATTTATAGAAAAGTTGAAAAAATAGTACAGGGAGTTTCCAGATACCCTTCATTCAGTGTTGCTTATTGTTAAAATCTTATATTATTATGGAATATTTGTTTAAAGAGATTAAACTGATATTGGTACTGTACTATTAGATAAAATTCAGACTATGTGGGTTTCACCAGGTCTTCATTAATGTCTTCTTTCTGTTCCAATATCAAATCCAGGCTACCACATTGTACTTAGTCACCATATTTTTTTTCCAGTCCTCTTGTCTTGTCTGTCACAGTTTCTCATTCTTCCCTTGTTTTTCATAATCTTTGCATTCTTGAAAAGCACTGGTCAGATAATGTGTAGAATGACTGGTTTTCTCATGGTTAGACTGCATTTATACAAAAAAAGTGAAGGACTTTCCTTGTCACCTATCACAAAGCACATGACATTATCACTACTACTTTCTCACTCAGTTAAGGTAATGTTTGCCAATTTTAGCAACTGTAAATTTACTATATTTTTCCTATTTTTATTCTTAGAAAGTGATTCACTAAAAGTAACTCACTGCCAAATTGATGGGGGCCAGGAATTAAGCTCCACTTCCTGGAGGGGAAAATATCTATAAATATTATTTAGAATCCTTCTATAAGAAAGATTTGTTTCATCTTCCCCACTTACTTAATTTATTCGATCACTATTTATATTACTATGAGCTGGTATATATGTATTTTATACTTTTTATTATAGTCCAATACTATGTTCTTTATTTTTTGCTCAAATTGTTCTAGTTTTGATCACTGAAAACCCCTTTCAGTTTGGCTTCTGTGTCCTCTTGGGTTTGTTTGTTTGTTTGTTTGTGTAGTTCATTACTCTTGAGTACTTTAGGAAGATCCAGGACAGGCTTGTATTCTTCCCTCCCTCGGTCATAGAATCAACCCTTTTACTGAGCTATTTGTTTTGTTTTCTTTTGTTTTAATTGTAGAATGGTATTTGGAAACCAAGCTCTACGTGCCGGGTTTGTTCATTGTTCCTAGGGTTCCAATACTTCTAGGCACTCTTAATGTAGGGGGGAACAAGAGAACTAACTATTAAATCAAGCTATATTCAGAGATTGCAATATGTGAATCAGTCTTGAAGCTAGACCACCAGGAAACCTGTAGAACAAAGGAAAACTTCTACTGGGTTTGCTAACAAACTGTGAAGGGAAAACAGAAAACCAGAGTCTTTTTGGGGTGCCCTACACAAAATAAAATCATTCATTCTCTATAGCTAAAACCATGGGAAACCCATGGACCAAAGGCTGGGAATTGCCAGCAGACCTTTTACACTACATATTCTTAACTTTTCATGCTGTATTCTCTATCCTTTCATACTGTATAATCATACGAGAATAGGAAAATGGGTAAACAAAGTCTGTAAACTATAATTTAAAGAAACTAAGAATTCCCTGAACACTTGGGTTCTCTCTCAATATCTTTTTCTCAGTCCTTCTCAGTGTCTTTACTCTGTCCCTCTCACTGTCTCTGTCCCTCTGTCTATCTGTCTCTCTGAGTCTCCCTCTGACTTTCTCACTCTCTGCCTCTGAAAGGAGACCACACTCTGTCTATGAAGCATTACCCCTTCTCTAATAAACTTTCCTTTTGTCTCTAACTTCGGCATACATTTAAATTCTTTCTTGTACTCAGCCAAAAACTAATACACACTCTCTCTCATTCTCTCTCTCTCTCTCTCTCTCTCTCTCTCTCTCTCTCTCTCTCTCTCTCTCTCTCTCTCAGTGCAGGGCTTGAGCTCCCCCTACTTGGGGAAATTTGCCCTGTCCTGCATCACTCTGAGAGTACAGATCTAGGAAACATGTGTTTGTAGACTAACCATATTTATATACACATTTATAA
Organism: Pteropus medius; assembly: GCF_902729225.1. Taxonomy (NCBI): domain Eukaryota; kingdom Metazoa; phylum Chordata; class Mammalia; order Chiroptera; family Pteropodidae; genus Pteropus; species Pteropus medius. The sequence goes on from NW_024340848.1 coordinate 930,910, forward strand.
TAGTTTCTCTATCTATCCATGTTATATACATATATATGACATTATATATATATTCATCTGTCAGATACCACTCTGACAGTGACAAACATGGCTCTTATTATCAGACCTTCAACATACTTATTATTATTTTTTTAACCACAGTATTTATGTAAAGCAGGCATTTTTCAAATTGCTTCCTCTGTGCTGGAACTCGGTGTGTGCAAGCCCCTTAAGAGCAGAGACTCAGTTTCCTACAATCCTTTGCTCTCCCAAACACAAGCTCCACTGGTCCTCAAAGCCAGATGTTATGGGCTCTTCTTCCTCATGTAGGTCCCCCAGGCTCGTAAGCCTGATGTGGGGCTCAGACCCCTCGCTTCTCAGTGGGGAACTTCATGGTTGTTTTTTAATTCCATGATAAAACTAGCTAATAAATGTTGCTTTTTATCAATAGGAGCAGGTCAGTTGAGCAACTGGCTCAGCTACTATGAATGCATTTCTTCAATATATAAGAGTAAAATTGCCCAGTGCCATTCTTGCTCTTTAATTGGCTTAATGTTCTCAGTTTCGTCTGTGTCTCTACAATGTCCCCATCCCATATATAGGTTTCCACCGATTCTTACTGCTGTCTTTATAGGACGTTCTCTGGTGTGTTGCACATAATATTGTAACTCTCCACATTTACAAAGAGGACCTAGATTTGCTTTTTAACCATAGCTCCCTTGTAGCTACAATAGATGAGATTTCATTTATAGTTTTCTGATTTTCCTTCCATGTCTTCAATTGGCTATTGATAGCCTTTGACTTATTATTTTCTTCTATACTCATTTTAAGATCAAAAGAAGCAGCCAGCCTATGTCACATGTTTATAATCACAATTTTTGTCTTAGTGAGTAGTATAGTTATGTATACAATATCCCATCAACTTGTGCTTTCTTTGCTCGATCACCACATGCTGTTATTGGATACTTGTTGCTACAATTACTACTAGCTCCCTTCTCTTTTAGAGAGATGTTTTAATAATTTCAGAAAAATTGAGCTATATAATTTCAAAATCTAACTTTGGTTCTATATTTCGCGGGATCACCTGTAGTACGAATTATACTGAGTCACATTAATAGCGCTCTCTCCTCTTCCTCCCCTGTAAAGGGTAAGAAACTCAAAATGGATCATTGTAAGTATTTAAGAAAGGAGATACTTTTCAGGATATGAGCAGGGCCAGGAAATCAATAAGGATAGTTAAACAATACAAGATCAATAAAAATATGAAGCTATTTTCATTCTCTTTACGGTACCCTGGTGGGAAGGGGTGCTGAATTGTTATTGAAATTCAGTAAGAGCTGTAGCTGGAAGTAAGAGATTGTCTGGCAGCCGCTGTGGCCTTCTTTAGAAAAACAGAGTCAATGCCTAAACATGGACCCTTAAGAAAAGAGCCCTGAATTAAATCATCTTTTTCTCCTGTTGGTGGATCCATTGGAAGTAACACAATTTGAAACTAAAGGACAAAAGGAACCTGATGTTCCTGAAGTTCATTAGAGGTTATCCTTCAGGGACACAAAGCATGGTGGAAAGAATAGAGAGCAGGTCTTCAGGTGCGTACAGAGAATACTCACACCAGAAGTACACAATCATTGAATAATTATTATGATGCAAGCATTTCAATTATTTTTCTATGTTATAAAATGAGGTATTGTACTAAGTTGTATAATATCCATTTAATATTTAGAAGGTACTACAAGAACTTTGCTCATATCTATTTTTCATCTTCTCTGTTTATATATTTATCTTATTGTTAAACACGATATTTTGAAACTTGTATTTGTTTTATTGCCTACCAAATGACTGACCTCCTTAAGAGAAAGGAAATTCTTTATAAATGTGTTCTTTGAGAGACCAGTGGATAATTGGATCTTTAGTGGGATCTCAATAAAATATTTTTAAACTGCCTTATAAGAATTTTCTGTCTCAATTCCTTTATTAAAATAGATTAATTATGTATTCTTTATGAATCTAAAGTGACCAATATGATACTATATTGAGAAGAGACATTGCTAAGTATTCAAAAAAACAAAATATACCATGTGCAAATTACTCTTAATTAAATTACTATTTTCTTTTCATTTATTTAATGTACTTTTCAAATTTTTATAGTTTTTCATATAACGAATTATACACAAATTACTATTTTTGTTGATCTATGCTTCACAATTGAGTAATTTCTTTTATATTGTTTACCTTACTTTGTATCAATATATTAAAATTTACTATAACATGACTAGAGTTAATAATATTGTATTGCATATTGCATATTTTAAAGTTGCTTAGAGAGCAAGTCTTTTTCTTAAGAGAGTAAATCTTAAAAGTCCTCATCACAAGAAAAAATAAAATTTTTATAATTATGTGTAATGATGGAAAATAACTAGACTTATAGTGTGTTCATTTCTTGAAATATATAAATAATGAATCATTATGTTATACACTTCAAACTAATATACTGATATATGTCACTTATACCTCAGTAAAAATTAAATAAGGAAGTATATTCAGAGCATGAGGCAGAAAATCTCATACTTAATGAGAATCCAGAAAAAATAATTAAAAATGATATGTGTAGCTTTCAGTTAATATGAATAAATTAAAGTATACTTCATCTTTGAAAACTTCGAGAACTAGTAAAATGAAAATAATTAAATACATGAAATTTTGAAACAATATAAACAGTAAAGAAATTGATGCAAGAAGAGGCAACACACACACACACACATACACACACACACACAAATGCAACATAAGGAACAGAAGGAACAGGGGTAATTGATTAAGTTTAACAGAGGAAGATGAAATATGAGCCTTAACTGGTCAGAACCTAAGTCGTAGTACCCAAATCTCAAAAGTTTCAAAACTTAGAGTACCCAGATACTTCTGAAAAAGAAAATAGAATTCTTAAAGTCAAATTATTGGTTGTAAATTATAGGAAGCAGTTAAGGCTTTCATATTTTCCTTCCAAATCATCCTGAGAAGTAGGCACAATATCCATCCTGTTTCAGCAGAGGAATGAAGATTTACTTTCAGGAAAGTCATTATCAGAGATAGTAAGTATTCAAAACTAGAAATAAAAAGACTAAATATCCCAAATGTTAATAAACATCTGCCTACCCACCATAGCATCCAATATGCTGACAGCATTGCTCAATTCCCTGGGGAGACTTCCTTCTAGACTTCCTAAAGAATTATAAATTACAGATAATATTGTTGTGAATCTCCCATTCCTGAAGGCTCTGCTCTCATGATCTAACCCTTCCCAAAGGCCCCACTTCCTGATACCATCATATTGAGTGTTAGGTTTCAAAATATGAATTTTTTGGAGACAGCAAACATTCAGTCCATAGCATACATGTTAGTTAAAAACATGGAGGTGTCTAAAAGGAGAAATTACTGAAATGAAAGTTATTGTCTATGGAAGAGTAAGAATTTGAGTCGACAAGGTGAGAAAGCTGTTGTTTCATTTTATGAGTCTGTTCCAACAATTTTACCTGAAAGGAAACATAATAGCATAAGCAATAGTGCATATATTTTTAATAAAATAAATTTTTCTTCACTCATCCACCTACTGGACTGTAAAATGACTTTTCAAAATGCAAGCTCTGATTAAGTTTTTCAATTGACTTCAAAATTTGCATGTATGTGTATGAAAACAATCATACACAGTATTCTCCACTCACTTTTCTTTTAATAAAACACTTTAAGATTCTTTTACTTTGTTGTGTTTATGCTATTCTTTTAGTATTTTCATATTATCCTTTGACCTTTCACTGTATATCATATTTCACTGATTTAAAGTAAACTTATTTTTTAGTAGCTAAAGTGAAGCAGTGTTTTATAATGATAGTCTTTCTGATATAATTGTCAAGTCTGTTTTTGTTCATTTGTTAGTAGTACACAAAATAATAATGCAATTTACAATATTGTCTTACATTAACTAAAATATAATTTTTACTCAGATTCTTATTGATGTACTTTTAATTTATTTTCTCATCTTGGAAATTAAAACAATCTTACAATATTGCAATACATGTATTATCATTTTGGTGGGGCATGTGGAAATGTATCAGTAGAATTAAAAACATAGAATGAAACTACTAGTTCAAGTGAATGTATATTTTTAATTTAGAAAAATATTAGAGAATAAGCCTCTAAAAAGAATGTAGCAATTTCTGTATTCATCATGAGTCTTTGAAAATATCTATAGCTGTACTTCTGCATAACTTATTTTTCATTTTAAAACATTATTATCATCGCCAATATTATTGGTTAAAATTTCACTTTGTAATTTTATTTTATTTACTTTAATTATAAAAAAAGTGAGACATGTTTAAATGGTTCGTTAAATTTTAATTTTATTTAATGTGACTTATTGTTCATATTCTTTTCATATTTTTAATTATGATCTCAAAAATTTTATAGTAACTTTAAATATTAAGTGATAACATCATTTCAAAATATACTTAGTAAGTATAATTTAACTAATGTATAGTTTTAAAAACTATTTTAAACACAATGCTCTTTATTTATTGTATTTAAGGCTAATGATCAATTATAAAATAACATTGGTAGAGAGGGAGAGAGAGAGGAAAAGAGAGAGGCAATGAAGGACATTTAAAATATTATAGCTTAGAAAATGATCACTATTTTGTATATATCAGCAAAGATAGTTCAAAACTATATTAAGAAAAACAAAATCTTATATGCCTTCGAAAATGTCAGAATCTAAAAGATTTTGTTTGCAAATCATTTATATTATAAACATTACTAAATAAGTATAAGTTAAGATAAATCTGCAGTTACCTACATTTGCCCCCTGAATAATGCAGATTTGTAATCAGACTGGCACTATATTGGTATACATTGAAATAGTTCAAATTTGCATCATAGTGGCCAGCATGACCTCACCTAGACAGTGAACATAACCTTATTATATTTTAATTTTTTTTCCTTTGGAGATAAAATCACTGTGACACACAAATAAAAAAGTAGGAAATTAAACTAGATAAGAGTGTAGCAATGACAGGCAAAGCAGTGTAAAGGAGATATGTTATATCTACATCTACCAGAATCTATTGGAGTTGGCTGTACCAGGGAGAACTCAGCAATCACATACTGCCACTGATATCCTGGCTATGGCATTCAGGAACTGTCAAAATGAAGCCTTAACTGATCCTAATTTCCAGGATAATATATAGCAGCAGACATTGCCTTCGTGAAACTTTTGTTTACTTTCAACTTTAATAACCTAGGTTACAGAGATGGAAAAATTCTATAAACTGCCTTTGAAAGACAATTTATTACCCTTTAGGACAACTTTGTTTCACTGTTTAGCATATGTATTCTAATTTGAGACCGTGTGGCAAAACCTTCCTCAGCGAGATTAGTTATTTCTTTATCAACTGTCAGAAGAAAATTCATTGTGACATTAGAGACATTTAGGCTACACATTTATCATAATATATTTTATTTATCAATTTACTGAACATAGAATACGAATAAAGTACGATTGTGCTCACTATTGGTAATATAAAAAAATAAAACAGAGACTTCATCGAAGTTTCAAAATATAACTTGAATTAAAAATTCTAGTAACACATTTATTTGACATATTTGAATTGGAGGTTCTGTATTTTTTTCATATATTACTTTGCACATTATAGAGTTTACTAAAGTATAGTTTTCCTAAATGAAATTTCTTCCTGTATGAGATTTAGATACCATTGAAATATTTTCATGACTGAATGCTTTTGTAATTACAATTAAGGAAATGTGATGGTAAAATTTTCCTATGTATCCAGTCCCTTCAACTAGAAATTTAAATTTGTACATCATAGAGAAGATATTTTAAATGTGATAATTATAAATATAATTTTTCTTTAGTTTTCCGTGATGAAGGAGAAAATGCAGGCCTAATCACCTTAAGCATTTTTTCTTGACACTATTAGTGATATTATTATTATTATTATTTTATTTATTAAAGAGAATTCAATAAAGCAACTGTTTGTCAGTTCTCATGAGTGCATATACAGGCCCAATCTATCCATATATATTCTTAATTCTGGGCTATTCTCTTTCTGTACAAATTAAAGACTAGGTAAACTTCCTAAGGTTCTCCTCAGTGAAAGATTTAAAGCCAATTTTGACTTTTTGAGGCATTCTGTGTAAGGCTATGTAAAACAACCTATTTTTAGCTCACAGCTATCCCCTGAGCTTACCAATGCATGAACCAAGCTTGGTTATTTCTCTCTTTTATCATTTGGTCATGGATGTTCCTTCCATATGGCCATAGGTGTAAGCTAAGGGAAATATTCTGGTGGAACCTTGGGAAATTATATGAGAACTTGAACCACCTAATCATGAATCTTGCTTGTACCCTCTGGCTTTGTACATGCTTGGTTAAAAATGCAACACACTTATCTTATGATGGATTCCTGCTGGAGGTATCAAATTCTTTAACATGGTGGGTGTGACAGGATAAAGCCCATGAAGAAACACTCTAGTATCATGGTCACTTGATATTTTATGCTGAATCAAACGGCATGTCATGAGCTTTAAAAAAATGTTGTAAAATTATCTGCTGCATATGGCATGGCTTTGCTCTAAAAGGTCTGTGATGAGTCTCTTCTTGGAGATTTCTATAGTCTCCACAAGACAACTTATTTCATTGTAAATTTCTCTAAAACCACAGGATTTGACTGGTATCTTAGCCTAAGTAGCTGGTCTGGACCTACAATACTGTAAAGTCCTTTCCTCCTATAGACCACATTCAAAGTTAATAGTCCTTCACTGCACATGCATTGATAACACAGCATTTATAAGTGTAGAATGTATTACTACTTCCAAAACCCAAAGAGGCCTTCTAGGTGTTTAGGTATTGTGCTTCTTTCTTAGTGGTGAAAGGTAAAAGATACTACAATGTATGCTTGTGTGTGTGTTTATTTTGAAGAGGATGTTTGGTTGTACAATTAGAAATACTCACATTTCACTGATGTAGCGAGCTCCTAAAATTTCTTTCAGTTTATTGTCAATCTTCTGTATTTTCTGTAGCTCCTATGTCTTAAAAAGTCCTCCTGTGTTTTTATACCCTTTGGACACCTACTCAAATAACATGAGGCCATCAAATAATGGAATACTGTGGTAGTCTATATAAAATCCAGATGTCCCAAGGTGTTTAGTCCGTGTTAAAGTAGCAGCCAGGAAGAAAGCAGTTGATTTAGTCCTTAGCGTATAATTGTCTTTCTCATGTGAACACAAAGTGGTCTTTCTGCTTGATAGAGATCTGTTAGGTTTATGTTTGTGCCAAAATGATGATTTAAGTGAAGATATTAAGAGATTAGCATACTTGCATAAATAATATAAGGTGGCAGTAATTACTGCTTTCCTACAAAGATGAAATTATTATTTTTATTTCTCTAACCAAGAGAAGGGAAGTCATTTTCAGTAGGTTTCACTTGATCTTCTCCAGTATGCTAGCTCTCACCAAACAGACCGAGGACCAGCGTGGTGATTTTTTCAAGCCCCCTGTATGCCCATTCCAATTACATATTCAGACACTGGGAAAATTGCCACCAAGTATACGTATGGACTCAGTAAATTCACTGTGAACCAGACCCAGAACTATGCTCCATTTATTTCCTGGACCCTGTAAACTCCTACTCTAATAAGAGAGCCATGATGATACTTTGAGTCCTTAGTTATCAATGTCCACTTGGACACTGTGTTCAACAGTTTTTTGTATGGTTAGTATTTCTTTTTTTCTGGTGTATGTTTACCTAAGTAAATGGTTCTAGGCCATTTTGTGGGGAAAAAAATGAAGAAATTATTATTGTGCATGTTTGCTCTAGTGTCCCAGCATCCTTTCTCAATGAGAGCCAGCCTTCCTTCAGTCAGCAGGTTTCATTTCTGGGCAAAGAGCTAGTTCAAATTTGAAAACTGGGTGAGGGTTTATGTCAGTTTATTGGTGGTGTGGCCTGCTGCCTCCTGATCTTACATCTTGGGTTTATTTTGTTTTATATAGAACAATATCTCTTTCAACTACCCATGTGTCTTATCCCTGGGAACTCCATGTTCTATTAAATATCTTCATAGCTGTCTGTGGGTCAAGATTTTATAACTGTCAGCTTTATATTTCTGCTCATTACAATAATTGGATTCACCTGGCTTCATTTGATTAAGCACTACCACCTGGCCTCTATTATTTTGGTGGATCTTATCATGCCCATTACTATCAGGGGAACTAGTTCTGTAAGAAAATCTTTTTTCACCAGCTCTTGTCTATGAAAGATATCTACTACTGAGCTACTTAATGATATTGGTCCTTCTTTCGCCAGTGCATTGCTGTGTCTTTAACTGTCTGGTTCCTGTGAAAGCCAGATGGGTCAAGGCAGATGATGGTATTTACTGTAAACACAAAATCTTGTCCTTACTGCTCTACTCTGCTGGATGTGGTGTCTTCACTAGAGTAAATCAATGAACATGATCTGCAGCTATTGATTCTATAAATATATTATTTTAATACTCAGCAAGGAGAATCAAAAGCAGTGTGTCTTCCAATGGAATAAAAAAAGGATAGCAGCTCTTCCCTGTCTAGCCTCAATAATATTTTAACTATCCTTCTATCTTTCATATTACAGTCCAAGGCACTTTGATTGTCCTGACATACCACATAGCAACATACTGGACCTCTGAATTGATAACTTGTCTACTGGTTTGGATGAAAATAATCTGTTATTGCCCAAATACCTATTAGATATCCTGGATTCTCTATAAAGATAAATTCAAGCCAGAGAGCGAAAAACAAACAAACAAACAAACCCATGAACATTCAAAGAAGGTTGAATATACTGACATTTTCATTGGTTCATTGTTTTGAGCAGACCGAGTGATCTCTTCTAAGATGAGAATAACCAACCCAGTTTGTGCCGAACAGATTCTTTACTTTCAAAAGGGTCATGGTTAGGATGATAGCCTACCTCTACAGTAAAAGGTGAATTGTTGCAAGTTGTTGCCGTTCTCACACAAGAATTTAAATATCAGGCCAGATATTTAATATCACAAGGTCCCCATTGGCCTGGCATTATGATTTTTAAAAGACTCCATTCACAAGCTAACAGTTGAGTCATATTAGGGAAGCTAGGAGCTCAGACCTCAAGAGATGCCTGTGAGGAAGCTATCTCTTTTTGTCAGAAGTTCCCACAAAAAAAAAAAAAAAGAAAAAAAAAATCATCAGTCTCATAGACTTGAAACTCCGTGGGTCATAAGGGATGAAATTCTCTACTTGCAGCACTTCTCAATCTATATAATTCCTTCTGACACTGAAGGGATGGGGAATTGCAAGCTTATAGCACATCAATTACCACTATAAATTCTAATGCAGAAGCAATGAAAAGACCTTGAATTAGCCCAAAGGGCTTTACCTGCAAGATCATCCTTATGTTTGTTCTTTTGCATGTAATGAATCTTATTTTACTCTAGCTGCTGTTTAGATTTTTCTCTGTACTACTGGTTTTGAATGATTTGATTATATAATGTACTTTGGTATAATTTTTGTAATGGCCTGCTGAAATGTGAAAGGGTTAAAGAATAATTAAAACCTGAAACTGGACAAAGGAAGTCCATAACTTAGGCCTAGTTTCTGGAACCCCTAACCACACTCTGTTAATCATAAAACTTGTAACAATGAGCTCATACGCTAACTGCCAATTTTAGCCTGTGTAACCCTGCTTGCTTGCGTGGCATGAAAAATAATCAATTGTATATAAGCTGAAAATTACTGTTTGGCCATCGCCCATGGGAACATTGGCTATTGCCCATGGGAACATAGGCAATCACCCATAGGAACATAACATTCTAACACAAGCTTTCTGCTTCTGTACTTCCCGCTTGCACACCTGACCAGTGGGTTGACAGGTAGTGAATAGGAGAAAGATGGACCTTTGTGTTTAAGACAGAATGAGGAATAGGATTTAGGGCTTAAAAACCTTGTATCTTGGCATTTCGGGGCTGCTCCTTTGCAAGGACAGCCGCCGGCTAATAAACTGTCTCCTGGTTAAGAGCACTCAAGTTGGGTCTGGTTATTCTGGACACAACAATTTTCTTCCTATATTTTTTGGTACACAGAGTTTGTTGAGCTTCTCAGATCTATGAGTCATGAGTAATTGCTCTCTGGCTTGTGGGAACAGGCAATGTAACCAGCCTCGTGTGGGTGCTTGCAAATATTACTTGTAATAGGTTTGGGTGGTCCATCCCCATACTCAATTAGTTTTCTCATATATATAATCTGATCAGTACTCTAGTGCACAACAAAGGAAGACACTCTGAAAATGGCGAGATTTCTCTCTATGTGCACAAATCTCCTCTACATCACTCTGTCCTTGAATTCTAGCTGCCTTGTCCTATCCAGATTCTCAGCAACGTCTACTCAGGTACCTTCTAGGCTCTATCTATTTCTCCTTCCCTGATCTGCATCCAGAAATTCTCTCAAGGCAGTAAGTTTGGGTGAGTACAGTTCTCACCTTGCTTGCTTCCTGTGTCTTCAGGATCACTGATCTACACTGACTTTTTTTTAATTGTTAAAGAAAAGAGTAAACTTGGGTCTACTACTCCATTTTGGCAAGCAGCAGAAATCTGTGGGTTCACGATAACTATTACTGAAATCCTGTTACATTTCAGAGTCCTGCCAATTTGTCATAGCCTGAATCCAAGACTGCTGAAATCTTTGCTCAGCTTTTTACTTTTTTTTTTTCTCTAGTATGTTGTTGGGTTAATTCCAGCTGGCCTAGAATTAGGCTGAGTTGTTTTACTGTTGTGTGATGTGTATTCCCATGCCACTGACCCCCGGTGAAGACATAAACTTTACTGATTAATAGTGTGTTTTGTAACCATGGGACTGAAGGAATATTGGGTGGTTTGTACCATTTTGTCAGTATTAGTATGAGTAACAGTGAGATTGATGATATGCACCTGTCCTCAGTGAGCACTCCATAGGACTCTGCCATTGAAAGCTCATTACATAGCAAAGATATGACTTCTAGATCAGCAGGGTATTAGAAATTCCTGAGGTGACGCTATTTTGGGCTCCCTGGTTCTGAGTTGTTCCATCAGTATCAGTAGTTCTCCAGCCAAGAGAGGAAACTTTCAGCATGGTTCATGAAATGGGAGCATTGGAATTTGCACCTGGCTTTTTCTACTCTTTAGTCTGAGGCTGCCTTTGGCTGTTTTGCATACCCTTGCTATATTGTATCATTTTTTCCTACAATTAAACATATATAAGCATTTTCATTCTGGGTCTTAGAGCTTTGGGTTATCTATTTATTTTTTAGCATTGATTCCTTGATATATGGAAGGTTTATACTCTTTAAATTCTGCTTAAGATTTGAAAAAAAAAGCCTTGAGGAAAAATAGTGCTCACTATTTTAGAGTTCCTTCCCTAAGATACTTTCTCTCCTTTGAATCTCAGTCTCCATGGAAACTCTGACTCCTTATTCTGTATCCCCCCTTGTATAGAGAGTGACAATGAGGCTCATAGAGAGCTCTTTGTTGCTCTTTTCAGCTTCTTCTATAGTTCCTTTACCATGAATCAACACATAAACCATACAATTAAAAAAAAAAAAAAGAGGTTAATGTGCAGCTCTCACTCTTTTCTCATTTATTTTGGATCTTCAGCCTGCCTATCCTAGTTCTTCAATTACTTTTAATAGCTATTTCATGTACGTCCTTAGCATCATAATTTTTCATAGTGTAAAAATTGTTCTGACACAGTGTACTTTTAAATATTTGCCTACCTCTCAATGCAAATATAAGTTTCTGGATCACACTGCCTAATATTGTGGCCACTAGCCAATATGGGAATTTAAATTCGAACTTGAATTTGAATTAAAATTAAATTGAATTACAAATTTGATTCCTCAGTTTCACTGGTCACATGTGGCTGATGGTTATTTTATTGGATACTGCGGGTATAAAATTTTTCTATCACCACAGAAAGTTCTATTTGACAATTCTGGACAAGCCACATAAGATTTGTCAAAATGATAGCATCAAACATTTCTTTTTTCCAATTTTGGTAATCTCAGTCAAAGCTAACAATTTCTTCAGAGATAAAATACTTGTAGAAGGAGAATCTTTTTTAAGAGAGAGGAAAGGCATCAGAATACTGTGAATATACTATTCTAGCTTCACCAATTTTTAAGCCAACTTAGAAGGTTTTAAAGAAAAAAAAATATATATATATATGTTTGGATGTATATATATATATAGAACTTCCACTAGCTACATGAGTCCCAGCTGATAACTAAATAACATGATGTTTATGTGGATTTGCTACCACATAGTAATCCACAGATCCAGTAGCAATGCTAAGATGTACCCTAACTCCACATCTGTCTCTGGTCCTTTGAAGCCTGTAGCTTTCTATAGTTTAGAAACCCAGTGATTTTAACTGTCTATTAAGGTAATCAGGGCCAATAGAAGTGGATTCTGGAGTGAGAGTGTATCAAAGCAGCATGTAACTTCCAATTAATGAATGGACCTATTTAAGTTCCTCTTCTCAGATGGAATATATTTAGAGTCTTATTATTTATCTTTTATTGCCTAATCTACAGTCCCAAACTCATTTTGTGTTTCTTTTCCATTATTCATTCATAGCAACATATGTACAAACACACACACACACACACACACACACATAAAACATCAATATATCATAGCAATATATACATTAGATTTTAAGTTCACAGTATCTCTTTAAAAATTAATTTGGTCTACTTCATTGCTTTTGGTCTGGAGCAAAGTTATTTATCTGAACTCACACTAACTAAACAATGCTAATCAAGCCTTGTTTACTACATAGCTTTGCTATCAATAACAAGATGATTCTGAACCATTGGGACACAATGAAATTTCAATAATTTTGTCCTTTTTTGTCTTACTCTGTCTACTATCATTTTCTAGTTTTCCTTTTCTTGCGTAGTTTTGGTATATTTTGGTGTATAATTTGTTGATTCCCTGGTATTGAGTTTTCATTTCATAGTTTCAGCTTGTTTTGTGTTTCTGTAATCTTTCTTGATGCTTAACTGAACATGATTTGTTTTTTACCTTTTTAATCTTTAAAACCTCACCTTAAGGCTATTTGAGTGTGAAGAGAACAGGTTATGAAAACAAAAGTTCCAATGTTAAAGTTTTTTCATGTGTTTCTCATTGAAGTATTTGCTTATACTTTGAAAATTATAATTCATTTTGAGTTTAAAGCTTTATGTTACTCTTTATAATGTCTATGTAAATTATTGTTATTTTTCCATATCATAAACCATATTTGAATTACTCATTCACTGCCTTATATCAACAATAATTTAACATTATATTTTCTTAATATTGAAAAAAGGTCATTTTTTGCCTTTATTTTAATTTCTTCTTGCTCACACAAAATGTAATATTATTATCTGCATTAAACAAATAATATATTTTCAATTATATGCATGAAGTTCTCTTCACTTTCAAAATAGAACAAAGAGTTGTTTTCTTCACCTTCCTCTCCTACTGCCCCTCTTCCTCTTCATCATTGAGTGAGTATTTTCTCTTTTATTTGCTTGGTCTTGTTATATACTGTGGGATAGCACTAGCTATTCAGAATGGTATCTTAACATTATTTAACCACTCAGATTAGATTTTATTTTTATTTGTAAAATAAAATACTTCTTTTAAAATAAAATACTTTATTTCTTTTTAATATTTTTTTATTTATCAAACTAAGATATTATTATAATTTTCTTTTTTGTGCAACTGTTCTCATGATTTATGTTCATTCTTTAGCATATATATATATATATACATATATATATATATATTTATATGTCATTGCACCAAAGTTGTAGCATCATTTTTTGAAAATACATTTTATTCTGATAGTTTTTGAAATTAAAAAAAAAATGAAGCACATTTTAAGTCAAGAACAAGTATTCCCAAATGAATGATATATAGTCTTTATGTATATAATACCTATTCTCTCAAAGAAAATTTTATTATTGCCTTAAATATTTTTTCACATTGATTCTCTAGACTACTTTTCTTTGCATTTTAAAAATCCTTATTTTGGTATCTGATATGACATGATGTTTGTATCCTTCCCAAATTCATATGTTGAAATTTTAATGCCTAACGTAATGGTATTAGGAGGAGGGGCCCTTTGAGAGGTGCTTAGGTTATGAGAGTGGAGCTCTCATGAGTGGGATTAGTTTTCTTATGAAAGAGACATGCAGAGATCCCTTGCCCTTTCACCACATGAGGACATGGTGAGAAGTTTCGAGCTATGAACCAGGAATAGGATCCTTCATTGGAAAGCACATGATGCTGGTGCTTTCATCTTGTACTTAGTTTCCAGAACTATGAGAATTATATTTCCATTGTTAATAAGTGACCCAGCCTCTGATATTTTATTATAGCAGTTTGGAAGGACAAAGAAAATATCTCTACATAAATCAGAGTATTAATGTTGGTATAATTTGCTTCTTATTTCCTGAAATAAAATGTCATTATGTAAAATTACAGATATATTTCCTGATATCTCTGTCTCTAGATAGGTAGATCAATAGTTATTTTCTTTAAGCTCAGCAATGAATCTTCAGAAAAATGATTGTTTTAATGCTCAATCTTAACATTAAAAATAAGTTTCATTTATAGAAATTAATAATTAGGTTTTGAGAAAACAAATTATTTAGTTATTATGAAGAGGAAAATCCAGCTTATATGTGATCTTTTGCACATTCTACTCATGAGAGTTTTGATTGTAAAAATCTTTCAGAAGTTATTGTTAATGAATAATAAAACTTACCAAGAACTAAACTGTCACTTAATGGTTGCCATAACAATGGACAGATGCTACATCAATTTGTCACCTGCACATTATTAAAATAATTTAATTCTAATGCATGATGAGGTTTTACACCACCAAAAGCTGAGAATGAATATAATTCTTAACTAGAAAATTATTTGGCAAATATTATGAAGTAAAATACATATTAATATTATGCTTATTAAAACCAAAACATAAAGTTTAAGCAGAATGATGCTTTTTGTTTTGACATGCTTGGTTGAACAAAAGTTAAAGAGTAAAAATTTTCTTTTCAGATAGGTTGGTAAATTTCATTCCAGAAATAGTTTATAAGTTTAGGCTTCTAGGAAAATAGCAGTTCCATATGCTTTTTTTTTAATTAAATTATTTGATTTTCATTATTTCAATTGGAATGAAAATCATTTATAAATAATTTAGAAATTGTATGAATCTTAAAAAAAGACTAATAACCTTGCTTTATTTATTTAAATTTAAATTTATTTAAATTTAGTTGTTTTGCAAGAAAATTTTCCTTTCAGGAAATATTATTTTGATTAAATATGTTGTAGAATGACAGACTTCATGAAGCTATTAATAATACAACAAATAAGTATGTACCAAACATTTAATTGAAGAAATATAGTTATAACAATAGAGCTGGCACTTTTTGTGAGTATCATTCTCCAATCATAACCTCATCTTTGGTACCTACTACCTAGAGAAAATTCTAATTTACATTTAGTTTTGACCATACACAGGCATCTCCTTACAGTTTTAACCACATTTGTGTATATCCTTGAGAGTAAGATGTGGCTTGCATATTTTTCATTTTTTAATTTTGCTTTTATAAACAATAGTTATATACACTTCTTTACACATATCTTCTCATGTAGATATGGGAGAGTTTCTCTTGGATATTTGCTTAGGAATAAAATTGTTTTATGAAAAACACCAACTTTCATTAATAGATATTACTAAATTAGTTGTTCCACTTTACAATTCCTTCAATAGTGCAAAAGAATTCTCATTGTTTTATACTCTCATTATCACTTAGAGTATCACCAGGATGTTAAAAATTTCCTAGCCTGGTGAGTATGAATCATTTCCCTTTGATTTTAATTTGTATATATGTGTTCACTAGTAAATGTAGCAACTTTTAGCAAATTAATTACCAAACATTTTCAATTTCATACTTTTGTTGTAATTATTGATATGTTGTAATATAGTACTGATTTCTATTTTAGTAACCCCAAACCATGAATTTTAATCACCATTTAATTAGTATTACACTATTCTTCTATTATGGATATGTTTTGTTTCCATTCTCATTGATTATTTAAATCAGGTTATTTTTAAGTATGCATTTATATGTGTGCATGTGTATGTTTGTGCGCGTGTGTGTGTCTGTGTGTTTGATGCAACTCAAGGTCCTCCAACAAGAATACTAAGCACTATTAGTGCCGGCATTATTCAATTTTATATATCGTATTGCATCATGTTTGTAAGATAAAAATATATATGAATAATATACCCATTTGAAAGTTGAGAAAATTGAATTACAGAAAAATTAACCAAAGTGCCCTGTCTGATGTGTCACCAAATTCATAATTTGATTTTGGGAAGTCTGATTTCCTACCTCACTCTTTAGAAAACTTAAGTGTATACTATCTCTCCAAACAAGTTTGTCCAATGAGGAGCTGGACAAAGTAGTTATAAAATTATATTAATAAGCAATTATTAAAGCTCTTTATATTTTTTTGAGTCTGAAAGAAAATTTCCTATGGAAAGTATAAAAATGACTTTTGTTTTTATTTATGGAAATAATCTAAAATAATCACATATACTTGATTAATTTTATTAGGATTTAAGTAAATAAAGCATTACTTAATTTTTGAAATTGATTGTCAAAATTATAACTTTTAAGTTACAAAGGCATATTTGAAATTGTTCATCAATAAAATTAAATAAAAACATTATGAACAATTGAACAATCAGTAAAACCAACTCTTATATTTTTAGTAAAAAAATATTTTTTGGTGAACAACAACCCTTGGACCCAATATTTTAGATTTTGGATATAAATGCATTAATTATGGTTAAATTTTCAATGCGAGCAATAACAAACAGAGTGAGGTAGTGAAAATATATTAGATGATTTTATAAATAAACAAAATTATCAAGAATTGCCCTTAAATCTAATTTTATTCCTCATTTGAAAATATCTCTAAAATGAGGCTGAGATATTAATTATGCACCTTATGTAATATACTGTTAAATTTTCCTGTTTCTTTAAATGTTATTAAAGGAGGTAACATAATATAATGTGAGATTATCTTCTCTTGTTCTTTAATGTGCAGAGCTAATGTATAGAGCCAACATTTTTCACCATATTATATTAACATTTTCACATATCATCTATTTGTGTTTCATGACACAAAAGTTCATCTGTTTTTATTGTTTTCCAAATATTGTCAAAATGCATATCATTTATTAGCCTATTAGTCATTTATTATATTTCAGACATGAACCACCTTGGTCTTCTGCTTTTATCACATTACCTGTTGCAAAGACAATAATAATTTTACTGCTTCTTAAAAAATTAAAGTCTGATAGAAAGGCAATTATGAGCCAGATGATGTTACAGATAAACCAGGAGAGGAAAATAAAACAAAATCTGGAAGCTCTGTTTTGCTTATGATGAGAAACTAACCATAAATCAGAAGGTAGTTGACAATCATTATTTCAGTTCAGTTTGTCAGTGGTTCTAAAATTGAATGTCAAATTATATTAAGTAAAGAAACAGTGTTTGACATAATCAAAGTGAAGATTACATTTAGGTGATTATCGATAGACAAAAATTTAAGAAATATTTTATAAGTTACAAAGAAAAACATTTTTTTTTCAAGACCAAAACTGAATTAAGATTTATAACAAAAGACTGTAATAATTTAGAATTTAAAATGTTATAATATGCCCAATGGATGTTGTGGTTTAAATGTAGAAATACATTTTATGATAACGTGAATTAAAATTTGTCAAGAAGATTAAGTCTTATGTACATTTTCTGAGAAGACTTCATGATAGCAAGTTGTCAGGAACATATACATCATTTCATCAAAACAATTTTCTTTAGAAAGATAACATTTCTATTAAATCAAAATGTATTTATTACAAAAATGAAATTTGTTTATAACAAATATAAAATAAAATGTCAGGATTTCAGATGCTGTGTTAAATGGTTTAATTTTATGAAACTAGATAGTTAATGAAGAAGTGGTTTGAAATCTATGTGTCATGACTAATGATTAGGATATACTTTTGCTTTTTCTTTAAAATTCGACCTTTAAAAATATCTATTTATTTATATAGCATAGTGTTACCACTGGGGTGAAATCTGACGTCACCCGAGTGGCGGGGCAGGGGTGGGGGGTTACCTTGGTTCTTTCTCCCCAAAGCAGCAAAGAATTACAGATCAACAAGATTTAGAAAAAGCAATATTTATTGACGATACATTTTAAAAGGAGACAGATCACATTAAGGAAGTCTGCAGGCCTGTGGAATGTGGGAGGTGAAAAGATAAAAGAAAAGACAGACTATGTCCCAAGGGAGGACAGATTTTTCGGGGAAGAGCTGTTTAACAATACAGAATTGGGAAGATCTGTTTATATTTGGGCCGTAATGATCCCTATGTGAGGTTACCTTGACTGAAAGCTGGCTGTTATTTAATGCTTTGCCTACTGCTCATGTATTTACCCAGAATTCAGTCTGTTATAATTTGATTCATAAACTTCCAGGTATAGTCATAATATTATAACGATGGTATAATGAGGCTGAGGTTGTGAGCAGGTTAGGGTAGTACCTTCTGCACACATGTTTCTGGCTGGTTTAGCCAGCAGCTTTTATGGCCTTAATGCTTAAGGATTTGGGATAATTTATAATCCTAAAGAGAGAAGTTTCTGGAAGTTCCTTAAGTAAGGTCTTTAGGGGAGGTTTCAATGGTTACAGAGGTGGGCCTTCTCTCCTGTCCCTCATGCCTGTCTAACTACCTAACAATAGTATATGTGTACCTTTTTTTCTCATGCCAAAAGTCTCAATTTTTAATGATATAACATAATTATTTATTTGTTGCAACAATACATGTATTGCTAATATTGGAATAATAATACCAAGACCACTGCAAAAAAGAAAATGCTTACTCTAAATATTTAACATTTTTACAGTTATTTTGGTCCCTAAGATATATTTAATTAGTCATATAAAATCAAATTATAATATTTTAAGGTAACTTGGAATAGTTTCTCTGTGTGGTTATATCACAAACTGGATATATATATGTAGGGTTACACTTTGCATTCAATTTTTAGTTACTTTAAACTTAAATTATTTTTATAATTACATTTATTCTTTAAAATTCTACCTTTAAAAATATCTATTTATTCATATAGCATAGTGTTACCACTGGGTGAAATCCGACATCACCCTAGAGGTGGGAGGGTGTGGAGGTAATGTGAAATCGGTCATTAAAAGAGAGAAAAAGACTATATTTAAAGAAGCCTAGTGTCTATCATAGTATCTTCTGCTCTATCTCACTTCATTTTATTTTATGCTTTATCTTTATATATTTTTGTATATAATCGAATTTATATTTATAGCCTACTTTTTAGATTAATGATAGCTAACAACTTTTATTTACACTTTTCTTTTCATCACATAAAGAAATATCATACTGATCATTTAATAACAGTGTACATAAATATTCCCTGTTTTATGGCTGTACTGTATTATGAGGAATGTACCACTGTCATTCAACCATTCTCTGGTGAAGCACATTTGCACTATTGCCATTCTGTAGCCATTACAAATAGATTCAATGCCAATCAACAAGTGCATATGCATTTTCTAATTTTATCATTATTTTTTGTGATAGAGTCTCTAGAAATAAGAATGCCAAGTCAAAGTATTTAAGTGTAAATAAATTTTGCAGATTTTCTTTCATAAAGATTAGACCATTTGTATTCCCAACAGCAATGTGTAAGCAATGTGAATTTTTATTTCTTTAGTTCACTGAGAGTGTATCTTATTTTTGCCATGCTAATAGGTGAGAAATGATATCTTACATAATTTTAATTTTTTATTCTTTTTTTATTATACATGAGAAAAAAACATTATTTTACATTTAAAGAATAATTTTTATGTCTTTTTCTCTAAATCATCAATTTAGAGACCCTCTTTTTTTTCCCAGTAACAAAATACTATCTTTTAAGTACTTTAGTTCTTATAATAAAAGTTTGTTAAAAATGTGTTCTACCCGTAGAAGTTGCCATAAAGTTAAAGAATAGTTTTAAAATTGGTAAAGAAATCATTTTGAAAATAATAGCATTGCTCTCATAGGTTATGGGCTAGTGAAGGAAATAGCCCATAAACAAAGGAGTAAGTAGTCAACTAGAATAATCTCAAATATTATTAAATACTAGTAAAAGACAAAACAATTACTGGTGGAGACGAGATGCTGTTTTATAAAGAATTACCACTAAATATCTCTTTGAGGAAGTGACACTGAGAATCTGACATAAATGTCAGAGGGAATCATTTGAAGTTCTAAAAGGAAGAGAGAAGATATAATGAACACAAAGGCCCCCAAATTAGTAAGGAACTGGCAAGTTCCTGTATGGCTGAAACTGCCACAAGCATTAGGATAGCATGAATCAATCGGAGGAGAGATCAAAGCCAGATCATTTAGCACTGTGAGGAGTATAATAAGGATGTTGGATCCAATTCCAAGTTTATGGGAAGCTTTTGGAGCTTTTATAAGAGGAGATATATGATGTATGCTTTTAAAAAGATAACTCTGGCTACAGTGTAGGAAACACACTGGTTCTAGAAGGCAAGAATGTAAGCAGAGATGCCAGTATAGGGGCCAAAATATAATTTTTCCTCTACCCATGTAGGTTTCTAGTTTACCCTATGACTCAGCAATTCTATTTTTAGGTAGATAGTCAAAAAAGTTGAAAATAAGGTACTGAAACAAATACTTGTTTATGAATGTCCATAGGAACACTATTCATGATAGCCAGAAGGTAGAAATAATACAAAACTCTACAAACTTATGAATGGAGAAATAAAATGTGGTATTGTTAAAAGATAAACTGAGGCACATTATAATTTTCAAGAGTTTGTTTGAGAAAATTTTGATTTGAATTGTGCCAAACCAAAAGTGGTTAATAGCTATTGAAATAAATTTCTAGGCACAAGAGAAAGCTGCTCCTGCCTGAGATGCCATTGAATCATATAGTTTAAAATGGTTAATTCTGTTATGTGAATTTTACTACCAAAAAAAAAAAAACAGAAGAGAGAAGAAGAGAAAAGAAAAGAAAAGGAAAAGGAAGGAAGAAGGAAGGAAGGAAGGAAGGAAGGAAGGAAGGAAGGAAGGAAGGAAGGAAGGAAGGAAGAAAGAAAAGAAAGAAAAAAGAAAGAAAGAAAAGAAAGAGAAGAAGAAAGAAAGAAGAAAGAAAGAAAGAAAGAAAAAAAGAAAGAAAAGAAAGAAAGAAAGAAAAGAGAAAGAAAGAAAGAAAGAAAGAAAGAAAGAAAAGAAAGAAAGAAAGAGAACCGGAATGGAAGAAAATAAATACTTGGATTAAGAATAAGAAGTCACTTTCAAGGCATTAAATTGTCTCTGTGTATAGGTAAAGAGTGTATTAAAGTCTCACATCTCTACTTTGAGTAGAGAAACTGTCATCATTTTCATCTGACCCAAGTATAGACAGCATCTTACTTATAGTGGTTCAATTTAGGAGTTGCCAACTTTACGATGTTGAGAGAGCTATATGCATTCAGTAGAAACTGTACTTCAGATTTTGAATCTTGATCTTTTCTCAGGATAGCAATGTTCTGTGCAGTACTGTTTTCTGATGCTAGGCAGTGGCATGGGCCACAGCTCCCACTTAGCCCTGTGATCATGAGGGTAAACGACCGATATTCTACAGTGTACTTTGTTGCCAGCATTTTTTGGTTATCATGTTTTGTGTTTTCACATTCCATCATCACATCTTCAAAAAACATCCAGTGCCTCCTTTTCCTGATGAGAAGAAAAAAAGGAAAGAAGTTACTTTTGAAGTGAAACTCAAGAAATTGCTCAACTGTAGGCTAATATAAGTGTTCTGTGTATGTTTAAGGTAGGCGAGGCTAAGATATGATGTTCTGTATGTTAGGTGTAGTAAACACATATTCAACTTATGATATTTTCAACTTATGATGAGTTTATTGGGATGTAACACCATTTTAAGTCAAGGAGTATCTGAACGACAACGTGGTAAAACATAAGACTATATATATATATATATATATATATATATATATATATACACACAAAAACAATACTGAAACTTTAGACAAACTATTTTGTTCGTGGAATTGTATTTGTGGAAAAAAAATTCTGGATATAATGAAGCAACAAGAAGTAGTATAATAGTTGAAAATAAAATTTAAGAATAAAAATGCCTGTGTAGAAGACAATCTCCATCCACTCTTTAGTTATTGCTGCCTTTATTCAGCAGCATGCCACATTTCCAGCTTGATGGGGTATGGTGAAAGTCCTGACTCATTTTTTTACCTTCTCTTCCTTATTCTTCTTCTTATGCCTAACTTATACTTTGATTGCTCAGGCGTCCATTTCAAAAAGGCATCCACTTCAAAGTAGGCAAATAAACAGACCAGGACAGAACTAGATAAAGATCCAGGTTGCTTCCCCCTACTAAGTCTCCTTTGTTTTGGAGATCTTGGCTGATTTCAATAAATTACCATTTAGACTATTTGCTTGGTTTTGTTTTTTTCCTTCCTATGCTTTAAATTTCTGCTCTTACGTTATAAATTTATCAATAAAGAATGAGCCCTCAAAACCTTAGGCCCTCACCCTTGACTCCTATAAAAGTAAAACCCCAGACCCCTGTGTTCTCTCTCTCAGTACTCATGAATGCATTGTGTATGCCCCAGATATGCTGTGTAATTTCCAGGTCTTGTAAGTAATAAACTTGTATCTTTTTAAAAAGTTTCCTGACGGTTATTGCTGAAGGGCATCTTGCAATCACAATAAGAACCACAAGGGCTGGTCCAGCCACAATAGTGGTAATTGATAGACTGAGAACTATACAAAACACACCGCTGTAATGCACTTTCTCTCACTTTATTCCCTTGGACTTTTTCGCTCCCTCTTTAGATTATAAAAACACAGAACCTATACTCTGAAATAATGCTATGATGCATTGAATGCATATCTTGAAGCCTCACAGAATTTAGTGAGTCCCATGGTAAGTGAGGGCTCTGCAGCAGGCCTGGCTGTAGTAAAGCTCCTCTGAAATTTGGGCTAGCAGATCCAACAATGCTTTAGATAGTGGTGGATGAGCATAATTTTTAAAGTCTAAGACAAGCTTCAATAATAAAATCATAGCATAGACTCCTAAAATTCAGGAGCAAGGCCATAGCTTTTGTGGCAAAATGTCTATTCTCTCTTTGAATAGCAGATTTCATCAACCTGCTGGGACCTAGTGGAGACTGAGGACTTGTCTAGAGAATAACAAGTGATTGCAAACAAAGCTGTTTATTATAAGCACAAGTATAAGTTTAGGAAGGCACAGAGTGGCCGTGATGGTGAATATGGGAGCCATCCATGGGCCCAACAGAAAGAGCTGCCTCTAACTATGGTTTATCTAATTGCTACAACTGAGGAATCCTCAACCTTTTGTTAGGTAGCTAGTCAGATAGGAGCGACAGGGGAAACAAAAGAATAGAGGCCCAGCTAATAGACCACCCAAAGAACACCCCAATGGTAATAGAATTCTGGGTAAGCACATGTGCACTAGGCGGAGTTATATAGCAGCCAAGTGTCAATCAATATGACATCATTGCCAGCCACCTAGGAATGCCTTTGGAACCACCCATCATAGCCCAAGTGTAATGCAGAAATTTCGACTTCTGAGCCCTTTTTTTTTTCCCTTTTGTTACCTTTGGTGTGGACTTTTGTGGCTTTTGTGACCCTTTTATCCTTTTTGTTGTTGGTTATTATGGTTACAGCGCTCTGTTACAGCTCTTTACTGAAATCACATGCCTCCTTAGGGCACGCTTTGTCTTTCTAAAATATACTTTTAATAAATCTTTTCTAACTCTCACTGACCTGTGATTCTCCACTGTGCAATTCTGAGGAAAAATGCTAACTACACTTCTGCACCGTCATCATTCCTCTCTCTCCCCATTGCCTTTGGGGCGACGCTGAACTCCAGTTGGTCCCAGTGGTAACACTTCTAGTAGTAGTGATAAACAGAGTTCTTGATTTGGCACTCTCCTTCAAGACAACAGCTGGTCCCTACAGGCACAAGTCATCCTACCAGAGGCATGGATAAATATTTACGGTATGTAGAAAGAAATATTAATGGCACATTACATAGCATAATCACTAAATCTTGTATTCCTAGATAGCCAGATATATATCTTAGCTGATTTTCATAGTCAAAATCTGTGACTTTGAAACTTGTCTAACTTTTTGAAATCTTTTTTTCAACATGAGGAGTTATAGTATTTAAGATGACTAAGAAACTATCTTTATTATTTAAACAATGCTAATAATTTATCTTCTTCAAAAATTAATAAATATATTTTTATAGTTATGAATAGTAACTTGTAGACTTAGTTCTGAAAGTTCTTAATAAAAAGACACATTTTATTTACTTCTTTTATATAGAAGATTAATAAATATACAATAAAATATATTTTATATTAATATTAATTATATGATTAAAATTTATAAAACATATGTTCTTTCTTGGAATGTTTTGGCCCCTTATTAATTTAATAATCCACAGTGTTTTATAAAGACTATCTTATTTCAAAAGCTGATCGTATAACAATGAATTAGTTAAAATGGTATTAAATTATATTTATATTACACTCAGAAATTAATTTATAATTAACATACAAGCTATTGGTATTTTCACATTATTTCCTCCATTTCTGAAAGAAAGTAAAATATTAAAATCTGTCCTTGGTAATATTCCACAGAAATATTCAACAATAAATTATAATATTAATATGTAAATAATTCTATGCTATCATGTACCAAAAATACTATAAATATTGTGTTAAATGCTGGAATATGTTTTCTAACTTGTCAGCATACAATTTTACAATATTTTATTTGCCTATAAATTTAATGAATTAAACACACATAGTTTGCATATGTGTATGTATATATATGTAACTTTTGAAACAAGCCCTTTGACATTTTTTTTATCATTATATTTCTATTGTTAAAAATTTTGACTTCAAGGAAATAAATGTTAGGACTACTGAAAGTAGACACCTGAAATTAGCTCTGATTACAAATTTCTTTCTGATGTAGCATCTACTTATTTACAGATAAATTCTTAGGAATTTCAAGAACAAAGATTAGTTAATTCATTTGATAAATATTTACCAAGTACCTACCATGTACTAGGTCACACTATAGAAACTAGACCTATTGCATGGAGAAAAAACAAACGATTCTCAAATCTCTTTAAACTACTACATTAGTTGGAAGAGACAGACATGAAGTAATGAAATTTGCATGGGATTTAGAGACCAACTTCTATTATTTTACCTGTGCTTCTTGATTTTCCAGCCAGATAGTCAAGATTTCAAGTCTTTCTCATCCAAGTTCCTTTATCTATTTTTAATTATAAATTAAGAGATTTTTTTGATAAACATCTACAAAATTTTGATTATTTTGCATAAGCTTTTAAACAGTTTTAACTCTTTCAAGTCACTTGTTTACTCCTCAAATTACAACTAAAGTCAATTTCAAGGATTTTTTAAAATCTAACAAATGGATTCAGAGGTGATCTATGCCCTCTGGGAGATTTAATTAATCAATCAATCAATCATCGATCTAAATAAATATATCTCAAGAAACCTAAAGAATTATTATACATTATAATTTTTAATTATTATTAAAAATACACTACTATGCACAAAGTTGGAGTAAATTGATTCAATTTCTAAGGATTAAAAACTAGGGAAATTCTTCAGTAAATAAAATGATTACTTTATAATGAACTTTTTTATAGAAACAAAATCAATACCTGACATACACCTTTCAGATAGGTACCATTATCATCCTAATTTATAGATGAAGAAACTCTGGCAGAAAGAGGTAAAACATATTGTCCAAAGGAACACATTAGCAAAAGAAGAAAAAATCATTTGAATCTAGATAGTATGGTTCTGGAATCAATATTCAATTTGGTTGCCTCTTACAAGGATTCAAACAGTTTATCTTTAGAGTAATACTTAATATTTTGTTCAGCTTAAAGAAAAGCAATACATATTGTAGGTCTCTGTAGATGCAGACAGATATTGATACCTATATTGAAATTTGAAAAATCAAGATAAAATTCATCATCCAAGAAAAACAATTCCATTGAACTTAATTGTCCCTTTGTTAAATATATTTGAAAAATTCTCTTCTAAAATAGAAATATAGACATTGCAATTGATTCAGTGGCAGCATGAGGGCATCCTAAGATCATGGAAATAGTTGTTGAATCACTTATTCCAGTCTTTGAATATAGCTTTCAGACATATTTCTTTTACTAATACAAAATCACTTTACAATCTGTCTTCCTGCAATAGCTGAGAGATAACAATTAAAACTCTTACCTCAAAATATGTATTTGTTAAATTTCATAGAAACTTTTGTTCATATACATTTTTGCTTTTCTACTTATTCTCATAATTTATCCTATATTAGGTTAATATTAATGTAAAGGACACTATTGGAGTATCTGTTCGGTCTTTCTCTGAGGATGCTTGATCAAAATAAAGAGCTGCTTGCCTGCCGTTTATGTTTTTCTCTGTTTCCCCTTTTCCTCTCTGAGAAAAGTAGAGAGACACTTGATCAGTACTTGAAAGTCAGGATTTCTGCATTGATAATTTAATCTGAGAGGCACAGAGACCAGGTACATTAAAGACTCCTTCTGAGCCTCGCATTACTGAAATGGAAATTGTTCCTGTAATCTCTTTAATATCCCAGAAAATTACCTTTTTATTTTTTTAAGACTTGGTGCATGATGTTTTTTATTTCATACAATAAAAATACATTTTAGATTAACATGGCATGAAAATTATGTTTAAAAATCTAATTACTCAATTATTGAATGAAATAAAGCATATTTAAGCAAAAATATTTTTGATAAATCAGAATATTTAACATTTACTGAAATAATATAATTTTTAATAAATTTGATATGTAGAGAAAAGCATACATTTTGCAGTCAGACAAAACTATATTCGATAAGTGGCATGATATCTCCTGTTTTAGTATACTGATTTTTAGAGTAGGAAAGTAATAGCCAATAAAGAGAACATAAATAATAACGAAATTTAATAGCAAATAAATAGCTAATAAAGAATGAACAACTGCCTGAAAGGCACCCTGTTTGTTACCTACTATGCTTTGGGTGGTAAGAATTTCCTTCCCAATCTGGCCATCAACATCAGCATCATATCATGATATTGTGAAAAAGAATTAAAATGTGAGAATTACAGAATGAAATACACTGCATATAAAAAGTTACCAATAAATATTAGTTACTATTATTATTTTCGAAAATTTATCAGCCTCCACCATACTTTCTTACCTACAGAAGTTATATCAAAATATTTTAACAGTACAGTTTAGCTTTTGATTTCAAACAATTCTGAGAACTATATATTTCAAATATGTATGTTTGCTTGAAGTATAAATCTGAGGCAAAATAAAATGCTCTACAAAGCTAGTGTGAAATCTCATATACTTGAAATTCTAATACCTGGCAACTATATATAGCTACAAAATGTTTGAGAATATAACATAATAAGAGGCAAACTAATGAACAATAAAATAAGTTACAAAGAAATACTAATGGGACGCAACTTCTCAGTGATCTACTGTGTGCGTGTGTTTGTGTGTGTGTGTGTGTGATACATTTTGAAGTAGTAGCCATCATGATAATACCATGTTCCAAATTGATGTATATATTACCTTGATCACTTTTCTATTTTCTCACCTTCACCACTTAGGGTTTTAGTAAGAGCCTACTATAACTGGTTTATGCTTTAATTCTTACAACAGGAGAGCCAGGCTAAGCTTTTGATATACATAAGCATACTGAAAATAATGACTATATACAGGGTAATATAATGCTGACATACACATATTTATGAAGCAATAAAACTTTTGACAGATCATTTCATATTGCTTCTACAGCATGCACGTCAACATAGGAACCATATGTTGGGAGATAATTCTCCATAAGTGTCTGTTTCTTTATACCTTGCAAGCCTTTGCTTTTGCACGACCTGCAAACCTTTCTTCCAAGCTATCTTTTCCAGAAAAAATTATATAATAAAAAGCCTTTGATGACTGATGTAGTGTCTTTGTGTGGTATAAAGGGCAGGCATGCTTCCTGTCATAAAATTTTCAGGTTTCCTAAGCTCAGTGCCCCTCTACTACGAAACGATCTATTCCACATGCAGCATACACCAGGGCCCACTTGTGTCATCTTATAGGACTATGAAGGCAAAAGAAACTGAAGCAAATATATTGATGCTTATGAGTAATAAATTTTTTTTCTCTGATCTGACCCAGAAGTCATATGCCTCTCCCAGTATCCATTAAACTATAGCAGGCTAATTCGTTAGCTTTCAAGTAGGGTAAAACCTCAAACTCTTCAGAATTCTTAATAGTTTTAGAAGAGGGATGAAATGTTTAAAGGGTATAAGTTTCTGGGAGAGGAAGGACGAAGGCCTTATGAGGCTTTGAGGGAAGTCCGTGGGAATGATCAGCAGAAGTAACCATTAGATTGTATGGTGCACAGGGTAACAAATGGTGCTCTCTATTGTAGGCTGTTAATGAGAATTTATTGCAGAGGTAGTTCCAAGTGAATCATTAGGAATTAGGATCAGACAGCTGCCTGAAAGATACCTTGTTTGTTGTTCACTGTGTTTGGGTTAGTAGAAACTTCCTCACCAACCAGGTAGTCAGCATTAATATCTCCCCATAGTAATGTCTATTACTACTGTGCCATACCTTTTCATATAATGGTTGTATAGTTGTGCTGATTTGCTTAGGAAAGAGCACATAGAACTTCTTTAAAACTGGCAACATCGGGGCCATTTTCTGGCTCAAATCCTCCTACAAACATTTCAAATTTGGGCCCATTTGGATATAAAAAAATGTTCTCAGAGTATTTTTAATGTATACTTGCTTGTAAGTGAGATCTAGTCCCATTTGGGAAAATTTCCCCAAAACAGAAAAGCCCTTGTGTGAAACCATTGATGAAGCACCAAGTCTACATTTCTGACAAAAAAAAAAGGTAACCTACAAGAGAATGACTGAATGGAATCTAAATAATTATTACAGTAAGTTCTTCTCCCCGAAAAACTTACCTTCCTTGTATATCAAAACCAGAGAGTTTAAGAGAGTTTGCCATGACCATGTGAGAGCAAATAGCCCAGAATAAGGTGGAGTACTAAAAAAAATTACTGCTGTATGAACCAATGCCAAGTTAACCATGAGGTAGAAACCTCACAAGCCCCCAGCCAGAAAGCAATTCCAAGTGTTACAGCTGTTGAGTCAAGGGATTTAACAGAAACAATTGTGTCAGTAATAATTACCTTGCTGCCTTATATAAAGTTTTGCATAGACAGAAATAATTGGAAGTTGATTTGGTCGAATAGTGAGCAGCTCAGTAGAATTGGCTTCACATGAAAAAATGACTATCCCTTTGGGAAAAACTTTGTACTACAAAAAGCAAAGCTCTTGAATCAAAACGTTCCTTGATTCTCAGAAATTTTCTAAATGCCTGGGTTTGATGTACTATTGGTTTGTCTAAATTGCAACCAGATTTTGTTCACTAGGCTGCTCTGGATATTCAACCACAAGGCCAGTTCTGTAGTAAATAAAATGTGTATAATCACTCTTCTCCTTGGGCAGAACTCAAAGCTATTTTCATTGCATTAAACATTACCCCTTGAGAAAATTTGTTATATTTTGACTGACTTTTGGACTGCATATATTTTCTTAACTGTTTGGTCTGCCACTTGGAAAGCTACAGATTGCCTGGCAAATTAAAGTTACTCATATTTGAGACCACAGACTTTGGGAACAAATTGTGGCTGCTAATATAGCCATCTGTGTCACAGTTATACATTATTAAAATAGGAGCCCATTCTCTGATAACCTGTCTGGAATTAGACTAAAGATTAAACCTATATTACTTAGGTAGCTATCATTGCATTTGGGATCTACCACTGCATGAGACATGGAAACAGAGCCACCACCACAGACTGAGCAAAAATAGACTGTTTTTGATAAAAGATATACCACTTCATTTAAGAATTGGAACTGTGCCCAAAATTGACTTGTTTGAGAACTCTATCTTAATCTGGACATTTGTTGCTACATTGTATAATAACATTTCTTAAGATTTTATCTGGTTTTAACACTAGAACTGGGGAAATATTTTTTCTTTTTAGGGTGTAGGGATGACTGTAAGACTTATTTATATAACACTGGGTAAGTTTTTCATTCCTCTGTGGATTACCCTTTTTCAGATATATAGACAAGTGCAGGAGGTCTCATTGCATGGAGTGTGGTCCCTGTCTAGTTTTGACAGACAACCTTCATTAGAACTTTGACCCTTTCTTGGAGCTCATCCCTCTAGACCTACTTTTAATTTACAATATTAATGTTACAGTCTGACCAACCAACTCCAGCAAGCACATCATTAGTTTCTTTGTAACTAAGTTATGTTTTCAACAATCAGTACCATTTTCAATCTGACAAGAGTGAGTGTGTTTTTCATTGCAAAAACTATTCAACAATATATTGATAGTCAAGATTTTTAGGAAAGCTTCCATGCTTCTTACAATCTTAAATCAACCAAAATGATTTCTGATTTGAATTCCTTTACCTTGTCCTGGCCGAATATATGAAAAAAACAGATATATTGTATATTCCCTCTAAAACCAAAAACTAGACTCAATTATTAACACTGAACTAGAAATCTTTCTGGAAGGTTGCATTGGACATAATGCCAATCTACCCCGCCCTCCCCACCCCCACCCTTGAATAATTAGATAACACTGTGGAAATTCTCAAAATTGTGACTGATTCTGTCATTCCAGGGGTGGCATGAATATTCCCAGATTTTTATTTCTTCTATGGAAACTAGGCATTAACTTCCCTCTTCCGTGAAAACATGGTAACTTGCATGTTAGAAATGCTCATGAGAGACCCTAAGTGTTTAAAGAAACATCGCAGTAGAATCTCTGATGAATATGGAGATCTCTCCAAAATGGTGATACTTTCAGTTACTCTAGGAAGATTTCTGGAGCGATAATTGATTTATTATTTTTTAATGTGCATCCTGCTGGCAGTTATTCCTACCATGAGAGTCACTTCTGTTAAAAAGTATGGTAGGAAATGTATTTTTTTACTTTGGCTGAAGTGATTATTGATTCACTTTGGCCATGAATGTCACTTCAGGTTTATCTCAATTCTCTGTTCATAGTTTTAATGGGTGATATAATTTCACTAGATTTCTTTGTGGGCCAAGAAAAGTCTATATACTGCTAATATATCCCTCTGTACCCGTATTAATACTTTGGGCTAAGGGAAAGATCATTACAGAAACTTAAAAAGAAAGCCACTTGAATTTCTGAGGTAGACCCAGATGGTAAGTGGTTTCTTCGGCTAGTTTAGTTTGTAGACTGGTAGATAAGTTTGCCAAGTAAAAGATAGAACACTCATTTAAATGCAAATATCAAATAAACAACAAATAACTTTTTCACATAAGTGTTTTCTATGTAATGTGTAAGACATACTTATATTAAATGATTGTTTATGTGCAATTCGCATTAGCTAAATATTCTGTATTTTTATTTGTCGAATTATCAACTCTACATGAGAAGCTGTTGAAGTCAATATTGAAAGATGTTCTCAACCTATTTCCTGAAGTCCTGTTAATAATGCCTTAATTTAATACTGCATGAGAAAATTGAATAAATTTGATCTCAATCTCTTAGGACAAATTATTCTGAATAGCATATTCATGGATAATTCATTCAAAGCCAAGACATTAGATGGAATAAGGGATAGATATTTTGGAAACATAATTGTCATTTGAGTGAAAGTGTATTTTGTAATATATTGACTGTACCCATCTTGAAGAGACCACATATAGTATTGTAGCTGCCTAGTAATATTTTGGAATTAATTTATAAATATATGAATGAAATTAATTAATACATTACTATGCAAAAATGTAATTACTAGATCCTTATAATTAATGGATCCTTAGCAATGCATTATATGTGTCATTGCAAATCATAATGCATACTATGAAAATTTATTTGTCCATAATTAGCAATTAGAATTGTAGCCAATTCTCACTTAATAAGTATAATTTACAGAAACTTTTGAGTTAAAATCTGACCTCTGTCTTTGGGCTCAAGTCTTAAAACTCACACAGACCACGTTCTGGTCTGCTCATGCCCATAATTCCTCTACCCTAAACTGGCCCCATGACATCACTCATCACACTTGCCTTAGTCATTCTGACTTCATGATTTGTACTCATTATTCTGCCTTCAACTGAAATTTTATCTGTCATGATCTGGCTATATACAAGACAGAATCCTTAATCATAGCCAAGAAAGAATCTTCTTAATCTGACAAATTAATTAAAGTGAGTCAAATCAATGCTGTTCTAGGTAAATATGAGTAGAAATATAATATCTGAGGGATGGATTTTATACTTTTATCTTTTTTTTCTTTGCTCTGCTTAATCAATTTAAAAGAGACAGTATGCAGTAGCTTTCCCTAATCAAAAAAGAGTTCTATCGCCCATCACTTCCTTTCCTAAAAGTGAGATTTTTCCCCTAGTAATTGTCTTTATTTTCACAGAATAAACTTTATATCTATATAAAATAGGATAAAAATTTCAAATTTGTAGAGGAGTAGAAAAGTACAAGGCGGTGACCCTGAAGTACGAATGAACCTACAAACTTGCATGAAATATTAAAGATTATGAAAAAAAAAAAACATTTTGAATTAGAAAATTGGAGCAATAAATGTCCTTTGCATTTATATCATATTCTGTCCCTCTCAATATATTGTGTGGCTTCATCAATTTGGGCATACCTATCAGCCAAATGATATAAATTCCAATTTATTAGGAAGTTCTTTTTTGGAGACCTACAAAAGTGACATTCTCTCTGCACATATATTTTCAAACATGCAACTCACAAGAGAAGTCCCTTCAACCACTGCAAGAAAATGACTGGCAGAAGGCATTGTTTCATACTCTCTTTGATGCAGTTGGTATGAGACTTGGAGTTAAAAAGAGCCCTTTGTAAGTAAAAGGTTGAATAGTATGAAAGGCAAGCTATACAACCTCTAAGTATTCTTAAGGGAGTTTGTTCCTGCTCTTTAAAACCTGCCCTTTTGACAAACTGAAATGATTTCAAAAGAAAATGATTACCAACATGGTACATTTTACTATGAATAAATAGTGAGCAATAGGTTGAGATAAAGGTCAGCTGTGGTTATTGGTTAAATCTGCAGGACAAATCAAAATCTGTTACTGCTGAAGGTAAGAAATGCATGTCTCACTATGCATTTACCTCTCTCTAATAAGAGATAATTCAAAACTATTAGATTTAATAGAAATTACTAATAATACTCCATTAGTTGTCTTTATAGTGAAATAGTAAAAAAGTTTGAGTGGCCTTGTTCTTTGGCTTTAGTGAATTCTTTTATAACCTATCCCAAAGAGATCTCCTGTATCATAGTGAATTTTAGAAGTAATTCAGAACAAAACCTGAGGGATGTCATTTTATAGAGAAGTGTCCTTTGACATTTTCATTTATAATTTTATCTTTGTAATTGGATAAATATCATATCTAAAATTTATTTCAGAGCAGTAAAAAAGGTAGATTTTTAATTATTTTCAATATTTCTTTGATTTTCTAGTGTCTTCGATTCTTTATGGAGATAAATTTTTGTTAAGTTTTGTTTTCCAAGTGAGGTTTAGCTCTCAATTGTATATATTGAAATCAGTGATGAAAATATTGTGTAATTGATTCAACACATTCTCACATTCTTACATTAGTGTGGGGAGTTTGAATTGATAAATCGTTTATAAAATACTTTTAGAAGATATATGTGAAGATACTTAAGAAATTGGTAATTCTATGTGAGGAAGGAACTGATGAACAAAAACAAACAAAAATTTGGTTTATTTACAGCACAGTTTCTGAGAACAGAACTTTGAACCAACCTATAATGAAAGAATAGTTAAATAAAATTTGTGAAACCTTAAAAGAACTACTGTGATATCCTTTGCTCAGTAAAGCTTTCCCTTACCACCCTATTTAAAATTTCTTTCCACCCTTTTGTATAGTGTGTGTTTTTATACCTCTGCTAGGGCCGTGTAATACTCCTTCCCTTCTCTTGTTCTGCACTGTATCTGAGGATGAATAGCCTTCTCCCATTTCAACTGGCATCTAGCAGTGTTTGGTCAATGAGAGGCAGATGTAAACAGTTGAGGGGTATGAGGAAGAGAGGAGCACATGGATTTCCCCTCTATCTCTTCACCTTTGGTTGCATCTCTAGCAGTACCTATGTAAGTTCTGTGGTTGTAGTTTGTCTTTGTTGGGTTCCCTATATCAAAAATACCGTAGACTGAATGGCTTAAACAGCAAAAGTCATTTCTCACAGTTCTAAAGCATCAGCAGAATGAGGTCCAGGAGGATTTGGTGTCTGGTGAGAGCCTGCTTTCTGGTTCATAGATGGCTATCTCCTCGCCTTGTTCTCATATGGGAAGAGGGATGACGGAGCTCTCTAGGTTCTCTTTGGTAAAAGCACTAATCCCATTCATGAGGGCACCAATCTCATGACCTAATATTCTCCCAAAGGCTCCACCTAAAACTTTTACTATATTGGGGATTAGGCTTTAACATATGAATTGTAAGAGAGGGGACACAAACATTCAGTCTGTCATGATTCCATATTTTGCAAATGACTCTGGCCTCTGGGCTCTTGTAACTCTACATGTTCCATTCGTTGCTCTTCCTTAGAAGTAGAAGCATCCTATTACTAGACTCTGGATTGCTTTACAGACATTGATTCAATTTTCCAACCTAGCACATCAATAACCAGAGTGTTAAATTTCCCCTCTTTTAAATACCCAGAAGGGTTTCTTTCCTGACTCAACTCTAACTGATAAATTAGTATTTGTCAAATTTACCATCTTGCTAATTTATTTTTGTTATATAATGTATTTTTTTTTGGAAGCACTGTAACTATTTCATGGGAGCACTACCATTAGACACCAGAGTTGTTTTGAGTAAATTCCACTTTCAGTAATCAAAGAAGGTTTTTTTGGTAGTTTCTACTCCTTCTTCATTCAAGAACCTTCACTAATGTTGACGAAATCTTTTTATAGCCATGGTAGTACTTTAGGCACTTCTGAGAAACTATATTATCCACCCTATGAGAAAATGTCGACTCACTAATCTGGTTTCTTTTTCTTACAGAACTATTTCAGTGCATTTTGTTTTAATTATATTTGTTTGACTTTCAAATTAACTGCCTTTTTTAAAAAAGCTAATTATTTGAATAGCAAGAATGGTATTTTCATTTTTTCAGCATGCAACTGGGCCATATAGATGACTTGTCATAAACCAAACTTACCAGGTAATGCAAAGCAGTTCAACTATGCTCATGGAATTTTAATATTTTTTCCCCTGTATTTTGAATTTTTGCTTAGCCTATTGAATTTGTTATAACATTTTCATTTTTTGTTGTTGTTTTACATCATATTTTGAGATAGTTTCTTTTCACAATATACTTGATTTGTCTTTGGAAAGTGGTCCGAAATTATCTTAGATCTCAAAACAAAATATTAAAATTCCATGAGCATAGTTGAACTGCTTTGCATTACCTGGTAAGTTTGGTTTATGACAAGTCATCTATATGGCCCAGTTGCATGCTGAAAAAATGAAAATACCATTCTTGCTATTCAAATAATTAGCTTTTTAAATTAGTTTTACATTAATTTAGCATATTTGACTGGTTACAATGGTAGAAATAAATGGAAATCAACATTTTATACCATTTAAACCTTTTAGTTTCTGTTTTGTTTGTTTTTTACTCTGCTAGTACTCCAATTTATTTTTCTTTTTTCATATAAGAAAATATATATTTACTTTTTTCCTTGAATTGAAATATATACTTAAAATAAAATTTTTAGCAACCATAGGGGTAATGTAGTAGGCATTTTATAATTTATTTAATTTAAATTAGTAGACTTACCTGATATTTGTCTACAGTACTTTTCTCAAGAATTTTTTTTTTTTTATGACCATGGAATCATAAGAAAAATTCTATTTAGGGCTATATGAAATAATCACCCAAATAACAACATTTTTTCAAAATTTAATTTTCTCTGTTGTCTATTTCTGATAAACCAAAGTTATGCAGATTAAATTCGGGTATTTTAATGTTATAAAAAAGAACCAACTAAATAGTATCCATGTGGTTATTTATTTTGATCCACTGATAACACTAGGGCAAATTGTTGAAGATATATTATAATTTTCCCCAACTATTGTGATAAATAACAACAATAATTAAGTTAATAGTGCTATTTTTATATTCACTGGACTTTTGAAATATTTATAAACAGAAAACAGAAAGTAATTAATACAATTTGCTAATAATTATTCTAATTTCATGCAAAAATAAACTAAAGTGACTTGCAATAATCATTTTTAATCTAAATTTAATATTGTTTATATTTACTCAGAATCCTGCCTTAAATTGGGTTTCTTTCACAATATAAAGACATTCCACTGTCACATAGTAAAGACATGATGCTAAATCTTTGTTTGTTTTATATACACATCATTTTGTTTTGCATGAAAAAAAAAAAGTAGGTCATTGTTATAAGTAGCCTAATGAATTTTGAAGCATCTCCAAATAATTGTTCCACAAATCAAGCTTAAGCTGTCCTGGCTTAGACTGCTACTCTCCTCCAACCCATTCCAATTGATGAACACCACCTGTGGTACTCCTAATTCACAGCAGCAGGCAATAATTTCCCTTGGATACCCATTACCAGTAATTATTCCCAAGATAGACTATTAGATATGGCTTGTGAACATCTGAGCTATAAACTTGAAAAAAATTAATTCTAATATTTCCTTTGAGATTCATTTGTATCTTGGTGACAACATAAATTAATAAAATTCTCTTTTTTAAAAAAAGACATAGCCTTATTTAAAAAAATAAAATAAAATTACATTAAATAATGTTTTTACAGATTTTTCAGGGTTCTTATGTCATTATTTTAAAATATAGAAACAGTGGTAAATCCTGTAGAAAAGGTAACATGAAGTAGTTGGTAGTTAACCATTTTTTTCCTCTTATACTGAAGCCATTTACAAAAATTTGGCTTTGAGTACATAACAATTCATGTGGTTCAGCAAAAACATCACTGCTTAGAAAGAAGAAAAGAACATTAAAGAAAGCATCAAATACATTTTACTGAATTTGAAGCCATGCTAAATTCACAAAAATTTAAAGTGGCCACTTTAAATATCCTTTAATAAAATTATAAATTTATTTGTAAAAATTCAATATATAATTGCATATAAGCACTATCTGTAATATAAGCACAATTTGTAATATTAAAATGACATACTTTTCATCTCTTAGTTTTATAGAGTATATATATTTGGGTTTCTTGATATCTTTGTTCATTTTTTGACACTTAAAGTAATTATAATATAAGGGACATATGTCTATAAAAACTTATGAAGTGTGTATTCTTTAGCTCTTCCAGTCTGCTACAAAATGATAGTGTATGACAGTTCACAGTTATTTTGTCTGTGAGAGAGAATTCACTGTCAATAAAAGTTTTAACAAATATAAATAACTAAGAGTATTAGTAGCA
Source organism: Pteropus medius (assembly GCF_902729225.1). Classification (NCBI taxonomy): domain Eukaryota; kingdom Metazoa; phylum Chordata; class Mammalia; order Chiroptera; family Pteropodidae; genus Pteropus; species Pteropus medius. The sequence goes on from NW_024340848.1 coordinate 968,785, forward strand.
AAGAGAAACAACTTTGCATAGAAAATTCACATGGTGTGATTTTGCTCAGGAAAAAGAGAGTAATTTTGCCCTAAAAAAAGTCATGACGTGTCCTAAAATAAGAGGAGAGTACAGGACAAAACCTGAGTAAATATTTAAAGTGCGTATGTGTGTTTACTTGCTTCCCAATAATCATTCCCTGTTTCTACATCCTACATCCTTTAAGCAGCCACATCACCTTTGTGCACTTACTGCTTAGTCTTTTCAGATACAGACTCATTTAATTTATAAAGTTATTAATTATATTTCAGCAGCATCCAACCATTTTGAAGTCAGAGGATCTCCCAGTGCACTTGGTCTGACGTATTACCTAAATTCCCAAGAGTGCTGTTTTAATATTAGATAACACATATTTTAGATTTTATCACATTTTTTTACTAAATATTTTTCTTAATAACTACATAGAGTTCTTACATTAAATTTAGGGATATATACCATTGTTCATTCTCTTTATAAGAAATGAATCTGTGATAGCTTGTGAAGTAGCAATGAGTCTGTTCTTTTTATTCTTCTGTTAGACAACTATTGTTGAAATTAAAATAAACATAATAAATCCTCAAATTGTTTGAACTATGAATTGGATATTTATTAAAATTCTCTATGCAATCATTTAACCTTGAAAAATAAATTATAATTTATATAGTTTCAATATGTATATGAGCTTTTCTCAACTTGTATGTTTAATATTTAGATATATACTATGTTTTAACTTCACTATATTACTGTGATGACTTAACTCAGTTGAACAGAACTATGCTTTACTCCTTTAGACTTCTCTTTGACCTAAGAGGCTAACCTTTAACTTCTTCACCCACTCGTTATAGTTTTGGACAAAAGATAGGGGGAGTGAGAGTGCTTAGTATATATTCTTCCTGCTCTGTCCATGACGGGCCACTGTTTTGTCGGGGGCTGCAGTCCCTATGATCACAGTGGCATTTGGGTGGTCCCACTTCCATAGCTGTAGCACTTACTATAACCTCTGATAAAAATAGTCTTTTCTCTGTGAAACTGGGTATGGTAATAACTTCTAGCTATTGCTAGTCCTTGGGAGTGTCACCATCCATTTTAGTTCTACTCAACTCTCCATCTACTGATGTAAATAATAAATTTATTAAATTATCTCTAAAGAAACTATTTTTGCCATCACTTTTCTGTCAGACTTGGCAAGATTAATAAATAGGCTAACCAAATTTTCAGCAGGATTAAATCAGACTAATGTAATATTTTATTAGTCATATGTCGCTAAGTGATAGGAAGAAGTTGAATAAATAGATGTTAGAATTTTCTTTCTACCTGAAATATTAGCAGGAAATTTGACAGCAAAAGCTATTCCATACACATGTCTGCTTTTTCCTCCTAAGCTATTTTAACGCTAGCTAAAATTTGAAAGAAGGTACAATGTTCTGAACCTAGAAACAGGTATTGACTGCTGTAGTTCACTTTACATTAATCACATTAGCATGTAGTTAGAAACAAATATACTTTTAGACTACATCCTAATCATGACATGTGAGGTTCTGAACAGCTGAGAGTTCAGAAAGGGCTCTTAGTAAACAACTCTTTCATCATAAATCACATCTTTACTAAGAAGGAGAATTTCTGATCTATGAGAATCTTCCACTCTAAGTATGTGTGTCAAGAAGTAGAAAGCAGGGCAGTTATTGCAGCCTCTATTTGATTTTTTTTTTGTATACACATATAATAACAAGTTTTTGTTTCCTTTTAAAACCCTAGTTTATTGCAAAGTGCTATTTTCCATTGCTCAAAGAGTCTGAGCTAGAGAAAGTTTAAATTGGCTACAGATAAATGAAGTTACCTAGCAAGTGCTCTTGAAGCTCAACGGATGAGAAAGAGGTCATGATTCAATTCCTTTAAGCTTTATAGGGACAAGATATTTTAATACATGTACATTTTCTGCACATCAAATAAATATTTAGGATGTCAGAAACAGAGTTGACTTTCATTGATTCTCAATGCTTTATTTCACCACCGACATCAAAATAATATTATAGTCTGTGATATAAATCAATATAAATAAATTACTCATTGTTCCCACCCAGTAATGAATTATCATAATGGAATGTAAAATAATTTGACAAACCAGAGAAGCTGTAGTGGCATGAAATTTAAAGAATTAATTACCAAAATTATAAATTTATAAAATACATACAGTATATATTATTAGTCTCTCAAAGTGATTAAATTAGCATATGAATAAAATGTAATTTCCTCTAGGCCCTCAGTATTTGTTGGCTTAAATATTTTTGTTTTCAAATATCCTCAATATATCCTGAGCCAATCTTCCCTAGCTTCCTGGGTTGGTAATGGTATTTGTTAATATGCTCTTTTACTTTTTTATTTAGTGGGTTAAATGTCATAGTCACAGATGTGTGTTGTCACTTTCTCTAAATGAAATTCAGCAGCAGCAGTTATTTACAAATGGTATTGACCAAATGCCAGAAATTCATGAAAGAGGAGAGGTAAAGAAAGTAATAAGAAAACTGGACAAGGAAAATTGATAAAGGGGCATGCCATACTTATCTTATGATTTTTGACAAATGTAGGAGTCTTTTTGGACCTCTCTCCACAAGAAAATTGAATTTTCTTTTCTTAACAACACTTTTAATCTTTCCATTTTTATCTTTTGCTCTATTTTGCAGTGTCTTCTGCATCTTTTTTTTCTCTTATTCTTTCTCTTTTACCAAAGTAAATGTCTTCAAAGCTTCAGCCACTCCTCTAAAAAATATTTGCCTCGTTTTAAGGCTCTGCTCTGACACCTATGCTAAAGGTTCCTAGTGTATTTTTCCCACAGAGAATTCTCTTAGGGGCTCCCACTGACTCATAATTTATTACTTGAAACCTGTTCTGCTTGTATGGTACTCAAAAACCTTTCCCATCATAACTCTTTTTTCTAGAACTTTGTTTTATACCAACTTCCTGGGGCTTCCTTACTGTATGTATCCTTTATCTCAGATTTCTTCCCTATGAAATCACTCAACAATTGTATCTGTTTTAATTTAAAGTAAAATATATTTATTTAAAGTCAACTTTATTTTCCCTAATTATTGAATAAGAGCAAAGATCAATAAGATATCCATACCAGAAACTTTAAACATGAACATTTAGAAAATACCACGTTTTAGCTCTCTGTTCGGTATCCCAATTAGAATGCAGCTGCTTATGAGATTTATTTTGCATTCTCCTTTGGGCAGTCAAGATATTTATATCATACCAGACTAGTGGATTTAAAATTAGAGACTTCAAGCTATTCAAAGTATCTTATAATGGATTGGATTCTCTAGCAACTGCTAAAGACACATTCCATCTAGATTTTTTTTAATGAGCAAATTACAGCTTCTCCAACAAGGAATTATTAGAATGCATCTTAAAAGACCTAGCTATATTATAAAAGCTAATTTCTATTTATGCTTTCATGAATATGCATAAAATTACAGCTAACCAGCAACTAAATTCTACAATACTTGTGTCCTATGGTTAGTAATAAATGACCCATGATCAGCAATACTAAATAATGTTCTTCCTACGTGGGGAAAGATAAAAATTTAAAAAGATAGAATAAAGATTATAGTTATTCAAATTGGCAGAACTTCTTTTTGATGGGAAAATTTTCTTTTTTTTTAAACGAAACATTAGCCTTTCATTACATACATTCACCTCTGCTTTGGTGTTGAAAAGTGTCTCCTTATAGAACTACACTGCCTGGGCATTGAAAATGCTGGTCACAGTGAGGTGGAGTACATGGTTTTCCGAATTAAAATTTAAATCCTGCATAAAATGACAGTCATACATTTCCAAGTAGGAGAGCATAGAACTAAAGAAGTCATGGACAGTGTGGGATCAAAAGAAATAATAATGTATTCAATCTGTATTCCCTAATGGAGTATCTCTAGATGGGGCTGATCTCGTTACGAAGCATCTACCACATGAGCGTCAACCACAAGTGTTGCATCTACCACATGAGCGTCAACCACAAGTGTTGCTGCAAATCCTTGAGTATTAAGTGTGTCTGTGGAGCCAACTTGTATTTAGAATAAGATAAACATAATTTCGAAAATTCACGCAAATGTTGTTTCATCATGTAGTGTACTAATTTTTAAAAATAATTTCTACTGAGGTTATGAAAATTGGAGGCATCGATATTTTAGAGTTGTAATATCTTTATTTTAATAGATATTTCTAATTTAGATATTGACAAATGATTTCTAATTATATTTTAGAGAGCAATACTTGATCGCAAGGTTTTTATATTATTTTCTTCATATAGATGAGAACGAGTATATATAAATTCTGCGTTAGCAAAATTCCTAGTTCTTGAAAACCAGTTTTTACTTGAAAAGGATTCAATGCCCATGAGCAATCTTGTTATGACAGTGTAGCAATTGTATCCTCAGGATATTAATTTATAGTGGTGACTGAATGATGACATTGAGAGAATAACGCTTTTGAGAAGAGATTTTTCTTATTTACATTTTCCTAGAGGAGTAAGCCATGCCATGCAGGTACACATGATTTGGTCAGGAAATAGAAAGAAAGAGTAAGGGAAAACATAGGACAGAGCCTTTATTTGAGTTTCTGCAAGAATAGCAAGGCAATGCATGAGAAATAGCTTAAGACTGAGTAATTTAGATAATGTAGGCCTATTGAGGTGATTTCTAATTATCTAGTAGTTGGCCCTGGGTGATTTAAGGCTTGAGAAATTTTGGTTTGGTATGTGAGAGAAGAAGGAGTTGTTCAGATTACAGGCTCTGGATGGCAGAAGAGTTGTAAACAACTTTTGCCATTAGTTTAGCCCTGTAATTAATGGATCCCAAATATACAAACACAAAATCTAAAGAAACATAGAACACAATGCTTCTGAGTAACTGATTTACTTTGATTCACATTTTCTTGTCTCTATAATAGTATTGATTCATGTTTTCTATAAAAAATCAGTAATAAGTTAATTCATGACATGATTGTTGTCTGTGTAACTAAAAATGATATTTTTGTTTGTTTGTTTGTTTTTATTTTTTATCAGTTGGGTGAAAGTCTGAGGCAGACAAATGGTTAATTATGGTAGATTAAACATAGGCATTTATCTTTTCCATCATAGAAACTTACTACTGAAATCAATTGGAATAAAAGGTTAAGAACCCACAAAATATGTGTGTAGAAGATAGCAGAAGAGGTGTCATGAGAATCTCGGAAGCAAGAAAGTAGATACATAAGGTTATCTAACATCAGAGAAAGAAGCAATATAAGCTGACAAGGAGTGAGGAGATATGAGAAGCTAGGCAGTTTTCCCAACAGACGTTCTCTCTTCTCTGCTTCCCAGTGCTCAGAAATTGGAGGTACTAAGTACTTAATTTTTAAAGGTTAAATTCAAATTTGGAATAAACCCAGGCACACTAATTTTTTTTTTTTTTTTAAGTATCAGTTAGAATCTTAAATGTCCTCCTCAAATCAGGAAGCCAAGTGAAAATAGATATGCAAACCTAACAGAATTTTGGGGGTTTATTTTATGTAAAATAAAATAAAAATATAGTTAAGGAAGTGAGCTTTGTGGTGAAAGGTTAAATAGTAGATCAGATGAAGAATGAGTTTGCAGTTTCATTTTTCTTCTCATAACCCAGGATAAGGGAGCCTAGTATTTATACTATACTGAGATTTAGGATTCCCTACTTGAAAGTATCTGAATGCCCTATGAAAAAAAACGTTGGCTAGGCTGGATTTATGGGCAATTAAAAAGCTGTGTAACAAAGCCACTGACAACATATATGCAAAAATTTAATTATTTCTTTTTATAGTGTTTTTGTTGTATATGTAGGCAAAGAATAACATATCATTAAATTTCAGGGAATAATGTCTAACATTAAAGAGAAGAAGAAATTCTGCTTCTTCCTAAAATACAGCAGATTGATATAAAAAGTAATAAAATCAAAAACAAAACAAAGAAAAATGAAATGCAGGGGAAAACAAAATTATATAGAGGAGTAAAAAACATTGAGAAAAACAAGATTTCTGGAATTTGTTTCCCCCAAGGCCTTTGTCAGTTCATAAGGTACATATCTCTATGATCCAAAAGCTCAGAGCTGCTCATAGACACATGGAGTGGTAAAGCAAAAAATGGAGTGTGGGTACTACAGAACAGCCAATACAGTATAGTTTAGAGGTGATAAAATTTAGAATACAGTCCATTAAGTTTGAAAAGTATATTGAAAATTTTAAATGGAGTACTTTAAGGGTAATTTAAGAAAAATACAACCTAACAACAACAAAAAAAAGCCCTGCAATTTAAAAATGAACTGGATTATTTAAATTCCAAATATCATAATATCGAGATATACCACCCATTTCAAAACCAATATTTTATTAAAATTATATAATAGCCTTTTTCTCTAAATTATTCTCAGTATGAAAATTGTCATGAACATGTTATAGAGAATATGTGAGATGGGAGGCATTACTGTGGCCATATTTGGAAAATGCAATATGCTACATGGAGCAAAGCTGGACAAAATGGACAATATTTTTTGAGAAACATCTCTTAGAATTAGTAGAGTGTGTGTTCATATGGCAATAAATTGAACCTGAGAACAGTGGACAGAGTATTTTCTAACCAATCATATCATAATATCAGACTTGCCAACAGAAACCACCATCAAGTGGGATGCTTGGATTTAGAATAAAGCATGAATAATTCTCTGGAGGGCCCTCACTCTGTGATGGTAAGATTTATGTGTCAATTTGGCTAGGCTATCATACTCAGTTATTTAACCAAACATTAACCTAGGTTTTGCTGTGAACATTTTTTTTTTTAATGTGTGTTTAACATCTACAATCAATTGACTTTAAATAAAATTGCCTTTGATACTGTGAAAGTCTTTAAGAGCAACAACCGACCTTCCTAGAGAAGAAATTTATTTTAAGGAATGCGATTGTAGGAACTACTAAATTCTAAATTTTTAGATTTAGAATCAGCAAGCCCTCACATTGGGAACTTAGGTAGGAGTACCTTATGAAGTTTGAGGCAGACTTTTTCCTCCAGAAAATTCAATTTTTGCCAGTAAAGCCTTTTAACTGATCAGTTCGGTTGTTTTTCTCTGGAGAACCTTGCTTTATACCCACTCCCAGTGTCTCAACTTTTGTAGTACCCTTATTATCCAATGAGTAGGAAATGATTAAACAGTCATCTAACCTCTTTCTTTATTATGGGATTACTTCTGGAATTAAAAGGAGGTAGTTTAGTCAATCTCCTTATAAATATACAAATGACAGGATTCTTAGCAAATAAACTAATAGTATTTATTAGAGGGAGGATCCTAATCTATGGAATAAATTTTCCTAGTAGATTTTACCTCATTGTCCTAGGATTATTTACATAGAAAAACAAAAGCAAACAACGATAACAACAAACTTAGAATGAAATAATAAGATATGACTCCCTGAAAACTCTTATTTAAGCTATGGAACTACCTGAGCAAAAAAAATGAATATTTAATAATGGAAAAGTGACAGTTTACAGCAATGAGAACCTCATATCTTAATTGGAATCAAAGTGAATTCTAATACAAGAATAGGTCTGGGGAGTTGAATTAGCAATGCTATTCCTCTCCCTTTTAACCTGCAGCTTACAGTTATTTGTACTCTTAAGTAATTAATAAAGCTTGAAATTCCGATTTATGTAAGTCTGATTTGATAATCTTTAATAATCTAATTCTTTGTGTTATCACATGGGATTCATTTAGCAATTTGGAAATATAAAGAATGGTATATATAAGGAAACTAAAACTCCATGCTATTCTATTTTTGATATTATTCTGTATTACAATTGTGATTGTCATTTCTCTTGTTCTATGCAATACTGTGACTAAGCATTATGCAACGGTCATATTATGATGACATATAATCATTTTAAACTTAGTATGGACAAATCTATTAGTAAATGTCCTCTGAAATTCAGATTATTAAGTGCCAAAAATAGTTTAGAAATTATAATGTCAGTCATTCAAAATCCAATATTTTGATGAAGTTAGATAATAGCTTTCTCTACCTTCCCATACTTGCTACATATTCTTTAAAAATGTATTTCAAAATTCAATTCTTCTTCCTACTTCCAATTTGCCTTTAATTTATCTAGTTACCAAGTAAAACCTATTACTGCTGTAAAGCATTTTAAGATTGAATGAGGAGATTATATAATTTAGTATTATTTAATTATTCAAATTTTTTCCACTTCTAAATGATCCGTAGGCCTTTCTGAAATGACCAGCGTACTGTTTTATTTTCTTCTTTTTTATTTTGTTTGGTTTGTTGAATAATATGAAACAGATTAAAAAGTCATTAAATTCATTTGTAAAATCTAAATTCACATTGGATTTAAGAAACACTTTTTCTAAAAACATAAGAATGTTATTTTTTTCATAATAAACATATTTAAGTGTATTTATAAAAATGTAGCTATATTTCAAATAAATGTGTTTAATATGAAGCATAGTTGAGTAATAAAAGTTTCTCTTGTTGAGTAATATTTTCTATAATTTACAGAAACTATAAAAATAACCTAACATTTAATTTTGTCCATAAGTAAGTTAGCCATCTAAATTATTTGCTTATGATTTTTCAGACACTTATTTTAGTATATTTAACCAAATGTGGGCATAATTATCAAAGAATTACATACATAGTAAGAAATAGTTAAAACAAACGAACAAACACTATCTCTTGCTGAATAGCATTTTCCTGAATTCTATAGAGTGAGTATAATAAATTTATCAATGTTCATCAGTAAGATAACTTCTTACTTAATATCATTTGCATATATTATGATAAAACCAGTGTGGTTTGTTATTCTCAAACATGTGCTCCATATTCTTTTTTTTCTTTGAAACGGCCCCCATGTAGAAGATCTCATTTATATTAAAGTTATATGTAATATACAGTTGTATTTAAAAATTTGGTACATGGCTCTTATACAAAATGAATTTTTAGCTTAATGAATATTTTAATATGCCTTGCTATTAGTTCATTTATAAGATAAAATTACTTTTTATAAAATTATGTGCAAAATAAGGCCACATGGACAGAATAGAGCAGTGATATTGATATTAGTAGTAATTTATCAGCTCTATAGCTTTTAAATGAGGATAAGCTAGTCAAAGTGGCAGTCTACTCTCAAAATAATCATTTTAAGAACATATTTGTAGATACTCCTTTTATCTCACGGTCAGTGAGTCATTTGAGAAAAAAGTAGCTACATTAATTTTGCTTCAAATCATGAACTAAGTCAGTTTCTTTTCATTTGGTCCTGTAATTATAAAGGCATAAGCAATCTGTAGATATAACTATTGCTGTTTTGAAAAGCAGTGATTGCATACTGCATCTGTACATGACAGAGGATAAAAGATTAGCATATAAATTGACAGTGCTGCAAATCAACAATAAAAATTAGAGAAAAAATGCCTAGCATGAATTTGAGGGCAATTTTGAGAATAGTTTAACCAATCTTCCTTTATGCCATATCAAATTTTGGCACTTTTGTTCAGTTGTAGTCAATGTTTTGATAGTTACAGAATTATAGAAAAGGCAAGTTCAAATACGTCACTGAGTTGCTATCCGACAATATTCTACCATCACTTTAAAAAGAAAAAGAAAAACATTTCATGTGAAAAATCCAAGTATCTAGCTTGGTTATCAAGATACAATATGTTTTACATATACAGAATCATAATTTTATTATCTCAAAATTTATGATCTATAAAAATGTTATGATATATGTGCTATTTTCAATATTTTTTCAATACATGTGGATTGTTCTTTAACTTAAAATAATTCATGAATATGTTTTTTGCTTAAGTTGTCAAAATATATAAAATTATATCTGCAACAATACATATTGATATAATTAAGATATCAGTGAAACATATTTATATGTTCATTTAGCTAGATTTATTTTTGAGGAAAATATTAACCTTTTTCATCAATTATATTTTCATATCATACTGAATGATAATGGAGTTTCTCATTTTTTAAAGATTTGGATTGTGATCTGCTCAGCAGTGCTTTAGCTTTGGGATTCACACTATGTTGGGTTAAACGGATGGCTCTGGAGAGGGCTTAATTTTGTTTTCCAGATATTTATGAGTACATGCATATATTGGAAAGTTTTTATGATGTCATGGCCAGGGCTTCTTGGGCCACAGAAGTAATTTTTATTTGAATCACAAACCCATCAGGCATAAAACAAACAGTTTGTAAAGGAAGAAAAGTACCATATTTATATATAGATGGTATGATAATCTACATAAAAAGTTCCAAAGAATCTGCAAAATACAAAAGGAAACTACCTAGAACTAATTATTGGGTTTAGTAAGAAAAAATTACAGTGTAAATACACAAAAATTAAGTATGCTTTTATTTATTAGCAACTTAAAATTTTTTAATAGAACTTAAATTCTAGAGCAAACTCAGATGGTTGGTCACCCTAGATAGTTGATCACCCTAAATAGACAAATAAATCAGTGGAAGGAATGGAGAGCCCAGATCCAGAATAGAACCATGCATTTTTGTTCAACAGATTTTACATTAAGTTGCCAAAATACTTAAATGTAAAAAGGAGACTCTTTCCAATGAAAAGGAGATGAAAAAAATTGGAAATCTATAAGCAAAAAAAAAAAGAAAAAGAAATACATGATCACTGTATCATTTACAACATTTGACTATAAATGAATCTTAGAAATGTGAGAACGAAAACTATAAATGCTTAAAATAAAATGTGGGGGGAAATCTTTGTGGCATTGTGTTCAGCATACATTTATATATAGAAAACAAATAGCACAGACAATAAAAGAAAAAAGTGATAAATTGTACTTGTCGCCATTTAAAAATGATGCTTTTTCAAACACTCAAAAAAATTTAAAGAAAAGCCAGACTCAGAGAAAATATTTGCAGAAGTCACATTTTTAAAATCATGGTATCTAGACTATATAAGGGACTCATTAATATATGAAGACATATCTAATTAGCAAATATACAGGCTATTTCAACAGAAACTTTTATAAAAAATGCAAAAATAAAAAAATGCATAAAATTATTAGTCATTAAGATAATTAAAATTAAAATCCATTAAATATGTTAAATACCATTGCATATCCACTATAAAGACTTTTATAAAGACTGGCAATGTGAAATATCAGTGACCATACAGAGAAACTGGAATTCTTACATATATGCTGCTGGAACTGAAAAAAATGGTACAGCCACTTTGAAAAACTGTTTGATAGTTTCCAAAAAGTTAAACATTCAATTTAAAAAAGTATACATCAGTCCCACTTCTAGCTACTTATCCAAGAGAATGAAAATATCTTCATTCAATGAAATGTACATGATGTCCCTTCTTTCACTTCTGATATTTGTGTTTTCTGCCCTCTCCATTATTTCTTAGCCTGCCTAGAGGCTTGTTAATTTGATGATCTTTTCAAAGAACCAGCTTTTGGGTTAGTTTATTTTCTCTACTGATTTTCTGTTTTCAGATTCATCGATTTCTTTCTTTTTGTGTTTGTGTATGTGGTCATTCAACAATCATTTATTGAAGATTGTTTAGTGTCAGACTTTGCTTTAGGCTCTGGAGCTAGAACAATGAATGAGACAGACACAATCCTGGACTCAAAGAGTTTACATTCTAGTAAGAGATAATAAGCCATTAAGGAAATAGAAACAGAAATATATTCTAGATATCAGATAGTTATATGTTTTGAAGAAAAACAACATAGGATAGAAAGATAGAGAGCAATGGGAGCTGCTATTTTATCTTTTTTTTTTTCAGTTAAAGTTGGCATACAATATTACATTAGTTTCAAGTGTACAACATAGTGATTAGACATTTATATAACTTACAAAGTGATCATCCCAATAAATCTAGTACCCATATGACAGTATACATAGTGATTATAATATTACTGACTACATTCCTTATGCTATACTTTACAACCCCATGTCTATTTTGTAACTACCAATTTGTACTTCTTAATCCCTTCACCTTTTCACCCAGCTCTTCACCCACCTCCCATCTGACAGTCAGCAAGAGGTTCTCTGTATCTATGAGTTTATTTCTGCTTTGTTTGGTTATTTTGTTTAGATTCCACATGTAAGTGAAATCATATATCACTTGTCTTTCTCTGTCTGACTTATTTCACTTAGCATAATACGCTTTAGATTCATCCATGTTGTTGTATATGACAAGATTTCATTCTTTTTATGGCTGAATAATATTCCATTGTTTATATGTAGCAGGCTATCACCATAGCTTGGCTATTATAAATAATGGTGCAGTGAACATAAGGAATCGCATGTCCCTTTGAAGTTATATTTTGAATTTCTTCAGATAAATACTCAGAAGTAGGATAACTGGGTCCTTCTTTGTCTTTTTTATAGCCTTTGTTTTACAGTCTATTTTGTCTGGCATGTAATTTTGCTATCCCAGTTTTGTCATTGTTGTTGTTTCCATTTTCATGAAATATATTTCTCCATCTCTTTACTTTCAGTCTCTGTGTGTCTTTTGTTCTGAAGTGAGTCTCTTATAGGCAGCATATGAAAAGATCTTGTTTTCTTATCCATTCAGCCATCCCATCTTTTGATTCAAACATTTAATACACTTATATTTCAAGTAATTGTCAATAGATATGTAGTTATTGCCATTTTATTATTCATATTTTTATCTTATTTTCTTTTATTTCTTCTCTTAAAGAAGTCCCTCCAACATTTTCTGTAAAACTGGAAAAAATATACACAAAATTTTATCAACACTCCATAGAGCAGCTTTAACAATGTTAACAAATATTCTTCCTCAATATACCCTGTAGACTTAACCATTTAATCAATTCACACTTTTTTTTAATAGACAACATTTGGCATTCCTAATCCTTCATAACAGAGTGAATGGGATCGATAACAGCTATGCAGGACAAGGCACGATCTGTCAAATCCATATAATAGTTATTTTGCGATTGCTGAACCAATTTGTTATAGGTCACATACTTCCAAACCAAAAACCAAGTGAACGCAAAAGCTTTGCACTAAAGAATTTATTTTCCTTTTTATTTTTATCCTTTGGGCATGTACAATAATATAGAAACGTAAATGTATCTAATTTAAATCATAGTATATGCCTGATTTCTTAAAATTTCTTTGAAACATTCTCAACTGTTTCACTCATTACTTTTCTTATATATTTAGAATACCTGTAACACTTCATGCACAATATAAAATATTTTTTTATTTTGCTGGAACTTAATAATCAGATTTGAAGGATAAGACTCAGGAGAGCAAAAATATTTTATTTTATTTATTTATGTCCTTCAAAACTGAGGATATAATGACACACAATAAAATATGTAAGAAACACACGGTTAAAAATATCTTCTGGAAGTTGAAGTATTATTACATTTCTTTTTATTCATCCTTGGTAGAATAGAACTAGATAATTTACTAAACCACTAAGCAATTGTTTTCTCTCCCGCTATTGTGAAACAGGCCTTATTCAAACTACCAATAAAAAAGCGTTAGTTATCCCTGTCTCCAAAGTTCAATTGCTCTTTGGAGTTCCAGATTTAACATTAGAATTTTTATCAGTTTTTAAAAAAATGTTTATGGTTTATATAAATAGAACAAAGCATGTTTCCTATATTTTTACTAGAAATCATTAAAATTACAACAGCATTTCCAATTCTTTTCAATTATACATAATTAATATAAGAATAAATAATAAAAAAAACATAAGCTGAGAACTAATTAAAAAGATGAAAATGTAAGTGTTTTATATTGTGTTATAAAATGAAGGTATTATTACATAGTTGTAAAACAATGTCTTTATATGCTAAAACACCAAGGAGACTTTTATATTGTGTTATGTTATAAAATAAAGCATACATAAGTAGGAATATTTATGATGCATACATACATGGTCAAATATTGCTAAAATAAATACCAAGTTACCACAATTAATTTTGCAAATAGAATGTTACTTGCACCTTTCAAAACCTGTTAATTCATTCCTAATGCTTTTATCTTACTCACAAATAACTGTATTCTAAATTTTGTGTAATTTGTTTGTTTATAATGTTACTGTATGTGTATATATATATTGATAAATAAATTTAGTTTTGTTTGTTTTTGAAATATATGCAATTTTAAGCTAAATATTACTTTTTTTTTAGCCTCATCCATGTAACCTCAGTTTATTATTCCCATTGCTATATTTATGCTACTTTGTTAATATACCAAAAAGTATTTATTCTACTGAATCTACACAGGAACACTTACCTTTGTCACTTTCAAAATAAAACAGGGGAAAGATGCATTCTGCTGCTGTTCCATAATATTATCTTTCTCTAAAGAGTGTTTGTTTTTATTCTACTAGGAAGCTAGGAGAAGTTCATAGCACCTTTATAAATCAGATGTTGACATATTTGAAGATTAAGATTGCTTTGTAAGTACTAGATTAATTTGTTTTGCTTTTATAGCTAGGACATACCTAGTTCTATAATAAAATGCTAGCCTGCTAAGCAAAGCTCTACCTTGAAGGGAGATTCTGAAGTCCAATTCTTCATTTCAGTATTATATATGTATTTTCAAATACAGGAAAACATGTTTACCCAATGTCTTCACATTCGCCTGAGCTCTTGGCCCTTCCTGACCTGGACCCTTTGATTTCTCTCTTTTAATTATTCTATACACATTTTTATTTTCAATTTTATTCAGATTTATTTGTTAGTCTCAGTGATTTTTGTGATGCAAGCTACTCCATTAAATTGAGAAGCACAAGTCCTATTATCAAGTAATTGTGATTACACAATAAGTTGTTGATTCAGTAATACAATATAACAATGAAACAAAAGTAATCCTTTGAAAATGGTCTATGCATGAATTCCATTTTTATTTAAGATATATATGTCAAACCAAGTGTAAAAATTAAATTAAAATATACTCCATGATATAGTATATGTCATGTACTAGACAATATGTTTAGTTAACATGTTTTCCTCTAAGTCACTATATCACCACAATAAACATGAAGGTTATTTATAATTATAATACCAATTTTATAGTTTAGAAAACCGAAGCACAGAGAGACTGTTTCTTGCCCAATGTCATAAAGCTACTATAGCATATTAGAATGTTGACCAAAGATTCTGGCTTTGAAGTATACGCTTTAGAAATCTTAAAAGAATTATAATAAAATTAGTATGCAATATTTGTGACTATGGAAGAGAAAGAATTAACAAGAAGTAAAATGTAAAAGTCATAAAGTATACTTTGATAAACTTGGTTACATCAAAAGGAAAATTCCATTTTACCATAAACATTATTAAAAGACAAGGAACAGACTAAGTGGAAACATTTGCCACCTGTTTACACAGATCTATAAATTTTTCTTACAAAGCCAATTTAAAAAAAGTAAAAAGTAACTCAATTAAATAATTAGGAAATAATTATGAAATGGAGCCAAAGAAAGGTAATAAAAATGGTCAATAAAAATGTGCATCTCATTAATAATAAAAGAAATGCAGATCCGAATATTGTTAGCGTATTTTAACCATTTGCTTTTAATAATGCCAACTGTTGTTGAGAGTAGAAATTTAATTGCTCTATACAAAGTAGTTTGAAAAAAACTATTACAATAGAATTGTTCATAGCTCATATTTAGCAATTATTTTATTTTATTTATTTTGTAAAGACATGCATAAAAATATATGTACACTAGTGCCTGGGGAAGCATTTTTTTCAATTAGTAAAAAAATAAGAAAACATAGATATACAATATTAGAAACTAAATACAGGATACATCATATTATGAAATACAACAATGCCTTATTATGAAAATAATTTAAATGTACATATATATTTGAAATAGTCAGATTATTAAAATTATAATAATATATACTAAAAACAAAAAGATAAATTATTTAAAAATATAATACATTTTTTGTGAAAAAGCACACAAATGTTTGGAATTTCTACATTTAAATATGTGGACATACATACATTCGGGAAAAAAAATCAGTGAATTTATGCATCAAATAGATAGCCTCTATACCTAAATGGGGGTGAAAGGGAAAGAATTGAAATTAGCAGAGCCGTCAAAAGAAGTGTCATCTTTGAGTATCATTTTAATTTTATGATGAACAGTTACATTAATGGTTATATTCAAGATACATTTGAAAGAGAATGACTGAAATTAAAACATTCCCTATCAAATAATATAATTTAATCACTTGTAAAGATTTGATTCTGTACTTGAGCTTAGTCAAAAGGCCAAGAAGCAATGAAAAAATTTGATTCCGAATACTGAAAAGAGTCATATTTACTGTGCAGCTAGATATATTGGTATGTTACACCTAAGCTAGGTAACATGAGGATCTGAACTACAGTAGAAGTAAAATTAACTGAAAATGGGTACATAGGAAAGTATTTTAAATTAAAAGATTGGTGATATGTTGGTTTGTAGGAAAAATTATGAGAAAAATAATTGTTACAATTAATCTAAATTCTGAAATTTTAGACAATGTAGATCTTATAATTCACCAAGATTATAAATGAAGGGAAGAATGCTTTTTTTTTTTTTTTGACAGGATGGGTGGTTTGGGACAATATACAAAATATTGAGTTTACTTTCTTCATATCAACAATTATCTGCTACAAATATATTGATAATTAAATTAAATTAAACATATTAAGTAGCTCATAAATGACTTCAATGGATTTGTGGTCTAGCAAATTACTGAATGACAATGCTATCGATAATTCATAATTCTACGCTATATTTTTGTAAAATTTACTATTAAGAATTGATATTACATAAAATTAAATAGGACAAAAATATTCTCAAACATGTTTTTGAGTCTGATTTTATGTTATACTGATTGATAACAATGTCATCTATCTATCATCTAGCTATCATTTATCTAAATTCTTTGATTTTATCAAGATTCTATTCAACTTGGGAGTAATTACAGTTGTGATTACTGCTGTATATAAATAATAAATCGAGTCTCTACTTTTATTAAGAAAATAATTATTTCACCAAGCTTTATATAGTTCTACTTCCCAGCTATTTAGTTTGAACTAAGACATTTTGCAAAATTACTAAATAAGTTATCTTTTATTTGAATTATATAGGTTCCTATATAGTATTCTTTTACAGAATTATTAAATATATCCTCACATGTTTTAGTACTTAAAATACTATCTTCGTAGTACTTATACAATATTCATCCTCTATACAAACTACGAAGTTGTTATCACTCCTGTGCAGACTGTGGTAGGCTCAATTATTGTTCACCAAATAAGTACTGCCTTTCCCCACCCTCAGTCTCTATGGGATGAATGTACTCTTCCGCCTCATTGATGCTAGACTCGGGCATGTAACTAGCTTTGGTCAGAGAGATGTTATAGTACAAGTGAGGCCTTGAAATGCCTCTTTCACAGCTGGGCTTTTCCTTCTTTTCTCCTGCTTTTTGTCATGAGAGTAACCTACTTCAGGTAGCTTCTAGATGAATGAGAATAGATGTCTAGAGCAGACTTAGATCCACTTCTCTTCTTAGAGTCAAAGTCAACTAAGTACAACTTGAATGTGCTTCATACTAGCCAACTTACAGAAATGTGAAAAAAAATGATTATTGTTTTTCATCACTGAAATGTTGTTCATTACACAACAAATACAGGTTTAAAAATTAATTAAAGGTAATAATTTTATTTTAAAATGTATTTTATATTAGTTTCAGGTGTAGAGCATAGTATTTAGTCATTTATATAATTTACGTAGTGATCCCCTCAGTCTAGTACCAACCTGACACTATATATAGCCATTACAATATTATTAACTATATTTTCTACTCCGCATTTCACATCCCCGTGATTATTTTGTAATTACCAATTTGTACTTCTTAATCCCTTCAGCTTTTTCACCAAGCCCCTGAACTTCTGTTCCATCTAGCAATAACCAGTTTGTTCTCTGTATCTGTGAGTCTGTTTTTATTTTGTTTATTCATTTATTTTGTTCTTTAGATTTCACATATAAATTAAATAATATGGCATTTGTCTTTCTCTGTCTGACTTATTTCACTTAGCATAATATCCTCTAGGTCCATCTTGTTGTTGTAAATGGTAAAATTTTATATTTTTTATGGCTGTGTATTCCATTGTATAGGTACTATAACTTCTTTATCTAATCACCTATGGATAGGTGTTTAGGTTGCTTCCATTTCTTGGTTATTCTGAAAAGCTCTGCAGTGAATGTAGGGGTACATACATCTTTTCCATATTAGTGTTTGAGTTTTCTTTGGATGAATACCCAGAAGTGCAATTCCCAGGTCATAAGGTAGTTCCATTTCAGTCTTTTGAGAATTCTCCAAACTGTTTTCCATAGTGGCTGTATGAATTTGCAATCCACCAATAGTGTACAAGTGTTCTCTTCTTTTCATATCCTCATCAACACTTGTTTGTTTTTTGATTTATTGATGAGTCATTTTGATAGGTGTGAAGTGATATCTTATTGTGGTTTTAATTTGCATTTCTCTGATGATTAGTGACCATGAGCATCTGTATGTCCTCTTGAGAAATACCTCTTCAGGTCTTCTGTCCATTTTGTAAGGTAGTAATTTTCTTAGTATTGTTAGAGAATTAATTTATTTTTTACTTTAATAAACCTAGAGGCTTTGGGGCAGGATTACAAGCCATTTTTAAGTAGATTTTATGGTATCACTGCTTAATGTAATATATAAAAATTATTATGAAGATAAATTAACAAGTTAATGTTGAGCATTAGGGTGTACATATGGATCTATGAGAGGCAAAGAAACAAAATAAGAAAGTAAAACAGTTTTTTTTCATATTTGTATTTGATAGCTGATATTCTTTATTAACAGATAACTCTATGTTCACTATTTTCATTTCTCTTGAAAACTATCTGAATAACTATTTGGCTGGTAATTATTCAAAATGTGTTTCTTCCTTATAAATATGTGCCAGATATTTCTTTCTCTATTCAATAATTTCACCTCCATTAAAATCAAAATACTTTAAAACAAA
Organism: Pteropus medius; assembly: GCF_902729225.1. NCBI lineage: Eukaryota > Metazoa > Chordata > Mammalia > Chiroptera > Pteropodidae > Pteropus > Pteropus medius. The sequence goes on from NW_024340848.1 coordinate 987,910, forward strand.
AGTCAAAAAACAGAGCACTATGTATCTAATAACCTTTTATTAATTACTGTTGAATCAACTACTGAATTAGTCCTTTATGTAATCATGATAAAAGTGCCTGATAGTAACCTGTGATTATTGTGAAGCTTAAAATTAATAAAAAGAAGCTAACAATAATCTTAGATACTTCTGACTAAACAGAAATATGTAGTTAAATATACATTTTAGGATATTCAGAGGTGATCCACCTATTGAAATTAAAACAAGTTCTGACTTGCTTAAATTCTGAGGGTTTTCACCGATTTAGTTATTTCTAAAAATTTTAAACCAGTCATGCCTAAATTCCTTCTTCCAAAGAAATTAAACAAAAGACATAGCATAATGTTAGAAAAAATAGAAAGGGGACAGAAACTAAAAATGATGAAAATGGTTATTTTCATTTCTAATTTATATAATTCCCTGATTGTGTTTTTTATGTTTAGATAGTGATGATAGCTCTAATTTGAAAGCCTGTGAGAAGATAAGTGTTTCTGGGTTTTACACAAATCATTAGTAATTCTTGGGATTTATTTGTTATATACTCAATAATTGATGACTAAACTGTCAATCAAGAAAATATCGTATTTAGATTTTTTTAGTTCATATGAAGTCATTAGCACCATGGATCAGTCTGTCCATTCTTAAAATAAACATTTTGTAAGAATTTCCAGTTGCCTATCTTCAAAAGAAAATTAAAAGATACACAATGTTTTAGGTTTCATAAAAATAAGAATTGCCTAATGATTCTTTCACATATATTATACAACATGATAATTTGGAAGTGAAATTTATACTAGCAGGAATTCATGCTATTTTCCAACTTTTAAATCATTTGATAAACTTTGTTCTGACATAATTCAGGAACAGCTTAACTTGCTAACTATGAAATATATTTGAATGAAAAAATAAAGGGAAAGTAAAAATATAGATTAAACATAAATAATTTTAATTCTCTGTTCATTAAAAATATTCAAGAACTATTACGTTACTCAGTTGGCCAAATGTGCAAATATTTAAGGCTCACATTATCAATAAAGCAATTAAACTCATTATGGCCTGAACTGTACTAAATAACTTTCATACATTCTATATATACATATACTTATATATATAATAGTTAAAATATAGGATGATATACTATAGTTATCATTTTTGAAATGAGGTAATCTGTTCCTGTGAAATTTAACTAAATTTAAATTATACAACTTCCCAAATTTAAAAATGGCAACAGTAAAATAAAAACCTAATTCCAAAGCCCATGCACTTAACTACTAAACAATATCAGTAATCATGTCTGAAAAATCATATAGAAAAAATATTAAAGGAGAACTTAAAACTTGGTAAGATTTTTTTAGTATAGAGTTAAAGAGAAAAAAATAAGTTTTAAATGGTGTAAGTTAATGTGCCAATGAAGAATAGTCACGATGTAAGAGTATAAAAAAACACATTATAATTGAGATCGATAAATTAGCAGGGCATTATGTTTACAGGAGCAATTACATTAGAACAGAAATAATTTGAAAGTTATTTAAGTCAGATGTGAATATTAAAGGAAATCATAGGATAGTATTATATTATCAAGAAATGAATAGAACAGATGATCGATCAATAATCACTTTTAATTTACTCAGTTAATCTATAGAATGTGTGTGATTAAAAATATTTTTTACAAATATAAAATTGTAGAATTTCATAAGTATCTTTAAGAAGGTAAAAAAAAAATCCGTGTTAATGGAATATGCAATTTTCACACTAAAAATATAAATGTTTACTCTAAAAGTTTCTACTCACTAAAGAATAGAATTCAACTTAAACCACTGAATCAAAAAATATAGAACTAAATATTCTCAGCAATTATTTTTCAGGTTTCAGCATGATGTTTCTCATTTGATACATAAAATAATTATCATTTCCTTTTTCCTTTCTATTAGATGTCAAATCATGTAGAAATTTTATTGGATCTCTTTGACACATTTTGTTGCTCCTGCAAGCTTAGCAGATAGCTTTCTTTGCAAAAACTTCCCTAACATTTGAAAAGATTTATTAAAGTAAGTAAAGAAGTTAAGATGTTTTGTTGTTGTTGTTGCTTTTTATTTTTTGTTTTTTAGTAATCTAATAGGAAATGCAGATAGGATTGAAAACAAAAAGTTTAGTGTATTTTGAGCATAGTTAATGGTATTTCATAAAAATAACTGATAGAAAAAAGACAAATAGAGTTCACTGAGCAGATGGAAGCAAAGTTATCAAAAAGTGATTTAGACACCTAAACTTCATAAGTGAAATAATATCTCAGAACAATATAAAACATCTTGAAAGTTATTTGTAGTTTTAATTAAAATTTATTAAAATCTAATAGTATATAAGATGGAAATAGGGTATTTTGACAACCTGACCATGCTTTGGCAATGTATCTGCCAATGTCGATTTGCTTTCAGAACTCACACTTCTAGACTCTCTATCGCATTTTGGCATTAACTGCCATCTCTGTTACTCTATTACTGCTTTATTGAGGAATATTCTAGAATTCTTTCTGACCAAATTGATCAGTTTATGCACTCAAAATATGTACTGATTCATTTGCTTTGCAGGTCATGTTTCTTAATATATTATAATTTAGCTATAACTAGGTTCCATGAAAAGAGATGATTATGTCTATTGTGTGTGTGTATGTGTGTGTGTGTGTATTAAGATACCCTAAGAACACAAGTAGTCATTCTTCAAATAAACAAAGTGGGTTTTTCTCAGTGACTGATTGGCTTTTAATCTTTAGCTCTTTTCTCCCATTTTATGGCTGAAGAAGGCAATTTATAAAGGAAAGAAGCCTTCCTATCTTTAGATTAAATATATAGTGGTGAGGTACCCTGAATGCTCCAAAATACCACAAAGTATCTTAATGTAAAATCAGCATATTTATTTTTCCCCTTGAACCAAATAATATCTCATGGCATAATGTCCACATTTAGTATAAGAGTCAAATTCTTTGCTGAAGATCTTGGAAAATAATATTACTTCATAGCATAAATTGGTTTCTTATATCAAAACAAGAATTAATACAGGACAGTAATGATATGAATGAGTGGCAACAATCATGAAGATTTACTTAGACTGCCTCTGCTAATTGTGTTCTTTAATCAAAGGCAACATTCACCAGGCAGTACTTAGATGTTTCATTGCACTGATAGATTTTCTGGTGTCAAACTATTGTTCTTCACTAGTCTATAACTTATTTAGTCATGTTGCCATATGTTATAAGTATTTATTTATTTATTTATTATTTATTTATTTTCACCTTCATAAGTAACATTGACTTATACTATTAATCTCTTCAAAAATCATTATCCATTTTGGTAGCGAATGTCCATTAAAAGAAGTGAGTATCTTCACTATGTTAGTATTTTCTAGAATAAAATACATTGAACATGTTTTAACTAATAAAATAAGTTGGACACATTTTATTTGTTTTGGAAGGGAATGTAATGGTGAGTTTTGCTTGCCATCTAATTTCTTTGCTATTTATCGATATTTGCGTTTCCTATTTTTTTTTAAACCTAATTTTACATTTTACATGTTGTCGTGGTTTTGCTAAATTAACATTTGTTAAGTAGAATCCAGAGTGAGGTGTCAGATGGTGAATCATGGTTCAACAAAGACCACAAGAGAAAGTGAAATGAGAAGTTTATTACTCATAGGTCCTGTAAGAGGTACACAGCACACCTCAAGGGGCCTCAGAGTACAGACAGAGAGCTAACAGCAGGCAGGACCTGGGGCATGTGTCTTTATTAGGGTCTTTGTACAGAGTGTTTCTGGGATTCCCAAGCTACAGCCAGATTGGTCAATTCAAATCAAACAGAGGTGAGTTTTAGCAAGCTCCCAGGGAATCTTATCTAAGGAATGTACAAGCCAAAGAACCCGAGAAGCAGAAGAGAGTTTTTATCACTACGGAAGTTGAGGAAATCATAACAGGAATTTACACTTATTTCTGACTCTTCTGGCTGTTATCTAGGGCATGTATTTAAAGGAGGAGCTAATGTCAGTTCCTGTCCCTTGCAAGCCACTTAGCCACACAGAATAAATGCTGAGGCAGCAATATAATAACACATATCTCTCAACACATATCTTTTCCTAATACTAATTGTCTGTCTCTAAATTTTCAAAATGACTGACATAAAGGTGTGCATAATTTACTTGTATGAGTTTTAAATCCAAATTATATACAGAGCTAATAGCTAATAAGCATGGTAATGCTTATCATTTGTTAAAATATTGAAACACCTGAAATATGTTGAAATTGCCCAAACATGCAAGAATACCTTTATTCTGATCCACACCAAGGATGTCTTTTTAAACTTACAGAACACACACACCCAAAAAAAATAAAAAAATAAAAAATAAAAATAAATTTACAGAACACTATCATTGGCTTTTATTTGCATACAAAAGGGCAGGCCCATACCTTTCAGCCTCCCTTGTCAACTTAGGGGCCTGTTAGTTGAGTAATATGATCATGTAAAGGATCTCCTTGTCACCCCTAGCTCTTCAAATGGAACCATTGGCTATGGGCTGGGCCACTATTCCCTGGCCAGAGTGCTTCCTGACCTTGGCAATGGATTCTAACCCTAACTGGACTGCCAAGTTTGTAGCCGCTTACCTAAGTTTGTCCTCATATGTCTGTATGTGTTAAACAGTTTCTATAGATCTGGCTCAGAGAACCTGATAAGCAAAAAGGAGAATAAGTGAGTAGATAATGTCTGCACTAAGTATAAGAGCCATACTTTGTAAGCTCCCCAGCTTACCATGTTCCATGACATGAGGCAAGCCCCAGGGAAGAAGAAAAAAACATGAATTGATAGAATCAGATTATTCCTTAGGTCTAAGTCCATATTTTTATCTCTCTAAATTATGGAATAATACATCTATTTTATAGGGATAATTAGTTAAAAATTATTTAGATACACAATATTAATTTTTTAATAAATTCTTAATAAAAATAATACTAAGTCCACATAATTCATGAATAAATTTGTAGTAACTTCCTAAATTTTCAGCTAATATTTTTATGCATAGGTGTCTTTTCTTAATAAATTTAGTTAGAATTTTGAGGCTTAGTCTATTCAAAAAGCATACTTTGGTTTTATTGGTAAATTCTACAGAATTGACCTATAGTTTATTTTATTCTACTTTGTTTTTAAATTATATTTGATTTTTCTCTGCTCTTTTTCATTTATGCATATAGTTTGTAGGTCCAATAATTATCTTGAACTCATTCAAAATTTTATACTTCTCTCTTTCCATTGCACTGAATTTTGAATATTTAAAATATTTAGGCCAATGTATTATCTCATGTTGTTTTCTTTTATTTTTATTCTTTGCCTTTAAATGTTCTAATATTAATTAACATTTATAAAAAATAAAACTAATTGAAAGTAAGTTAATTTTATTATTTTTTAATTTCTCCCAGTTTAAAGTTTTCTATTAATATATTATATCAGAGTTATAAACTCTTCAATGTCTCCAGTTTAAATTTAATGATATGCCCTTTTAGTTCAGGACATGATAGAATTTTTTAAAACACTTAGACTTCTCAAAATAAAAAATATGTTAAGATTCTGCTTAAAAATTATATATATTTAGAAAACTAGCTTATTAATAATTTGCTGATATCCTAATAAACATATGCTTCAACAAAATTTTAAGGATATCTATTACTTTTTCTATTATGATATATTGTTTCCTTTACATTCGTTTTTATTCATATACAGTTGACCTTTGAACAACATGGATTTGAACTGTGTAGGTCCACTTATATATGTTTTTTTCAATAAATACTATACATGTATTTTCTCTTATGATTTCTTTAAAACATTTTCTTTTTTCTTGCTTATTTTGTTGTAATAAAACAGTATCTAACACATATAACATACAAAATATGTGTTAACTGACTGCTTATGTTATCGATAAAGCTCTGATCAATAGTAGGATATTGGCAGTAAAGTTTTGGGGGAGTCAAAAGTTATCATGGACTTTGCACAGAGCGTTAGCACCTCTAAACTTTTCTCTCACATTTTTCAAGGTTCAACTGTATTTTGAAATTATATTATTATTTGATATATAATTATAAATTTATACCTTTTAATGTTCGTTCCTTTGAAAATTTTAAATAATTTTTCATTACAGCTTTTGTTAAAAATTCGCTTACCAGATTTATTTTGATTAATACATATTTTCCTTCCCTTTTGTTTTAGTCTGTCAATTTGCCTTATTGATATATTTCTTTTTTTATTGAAGAGATGCTGACTTTTATTTTGGGGAACATGTTGGATTAATTTTTTAAATGTATATTTGAATTAGTGTAATGTTACGGAAATCTTAAAGGGACAGAGAAAACAGGGAGCTATAGATTAGGAAAAGGAAGCTGGTATTGGAGCTGACAAAGTCTCTATTTTTTAAGAAATTCAAAATTTGTTTTAAACTTTTTCTTTTTCCTTTTTTCTTTTTCCTTCTTTTTTGAGTATATCAGAAAAACAGTAAATAAAAAAATATGTGCTCACAATTAACTAGTTTACATTTAAAGTGATTGTCCTATAAATATATTAGTTAATTTAAAGTATAAATGTTTTATAAAATTTAATTGCAAAGCCCAAAGACCTTTGTTTTGTTTTAAAGAAACTAACCAAATGGTAGACTATAAGAAGATATTACTCTAAAATTCTGCTATGTTGATGAAAAAAGCACTTATTACTATTATACTGTTACTGCTGTACTGTCAATACTTATGAAGTATCTTTAGTAGTCAATTAGTTGTTTAATCAAGAAGTCTTCTGTTGTCATTGTAGCATTGGAGAATACCAAATTTTCTGGGCAATTGTTCCCGTTAGAGTGAGGTTTTTTTTTTTTTAAATAATGTGTGGCCTATTGCAATATTTGCATAAAATAGGATTTATCTGATTGTATTTTTATAATTAACATGTTTTAAACATATAAATATGTATATACTAAGGTGGTCAAAGATTAATTTCAGCGTGTGGGTTCAAGTGTTGTCCTAATTTCCATTAAACAAAATGTTTTTAAGATTATCAAAAATTCTTCCCTAAAATCTATAGCATCTTTAAAATGATCATATTTATTAAGAAAGTTATGTATAGATGACATATATGCTTTGGGACAATTTCTATATTAGACAATGTTCAGATGTTCATTATCACCATTAAAATAATTTATTAAAAGCTTTTCCAACTAGTACTGACCTTTCCTAAGTTAAATAGGTCTCTGACTTATAGCAGTGCTTTATCTTTCTAAGTGCTAAAAAATAATAATTAAAAAAAATTATAATAGAAGTCCAATTCCATTCTTTTAGATATCATGTAGATACAATACACTTTGCCCGGGGTATACGGCAAGCTAATGGAGAAGTGGATCTAAAGCCAAACAGAACATGCTCAGTTTCATCCCAATCAATATGTGTTCATATGCCTCAGCTAGCATGGAAGCAGCTTTTATTCAGAGAAGATAGCAGCTTTGTTCAGTATACATTTGTTGCACTTTTCTTCTTTCTGAAGTTGAATGAACAATGATTGTCAGAGAGAAAAAAATGGTGAATTGTGTAAATATTTTGGATGCTGTTATATTATTTTATGCCTTGTTTTAATTATTCACTTCTTAAACTCTTATTTGTGAGAAAAAATTTATAAAAATAATTATTTTTAAATATTAAAATCAAGTAAAAATGATGATTTAGCATCAACCACTTTCACATAATCCTTAATTTCTACTCCTTTCTGATTCCTCCTTTTTTATTTTTTTACATTTTTAATCTTCTATCTCTTTCTTCTCCCTATATTATTGGTGATATACCCCACTCTTTCTATTTTTATGATTTGTCTCTTCCTTTCTTCTTTGATGTGTGTGTTTTTTTTTTCATACAATTAGGGGGAAATGAGAATGTTGAAACTCCTTACTTTTTACAAGTATAAGTTGTAGAAGAAGAAATAAGGAATAGGAAAAAAATAACATTCACTAGCTATTTTTATAATCTGAGAATGAAATGCATTTTCAAGATTCTTTCTTTCATTGGAAATGTATTGTTTTCGAAACAGGTGATTTGACTACCCTCTAAGGAACTTTATTTATATAATGATTTCACCATCCTACTAAACTGTTCCCATTAATAATCATTCTTTAACATGTAAAAATGATTGAAAAAACAGAGGAATGTAGAACGGTTTTAAAATACTGACCTTACATCTTAGACAACTAGAGACTCTTATTTCTAGAAATTAGCCACAATCAGAAGAAATCTTAATTCTTCTTCAATATAAACGTATGTACATTTTTTATTTGTTTCACACAACCCCATTCTCTGTTCCTGTATCTCATTTATATTCATCATTTTTGTTCACATGCTAATAATAACAATCTTTCTTGGTCTTGACTTCTCTATATTGGCTGTCCAATATACTTGCTAGTTAGTCTAACAAAGTAACCACTATGGAATGTAGATCAGAGAAGGAATATATTTTTTCTTTTATTTTAAAAACATGCATTTTAGCCCTGAATTTTAAGTTTTTTTTTGTTTTTTTTTCTTAAATCACTCATTTAATTAGACTGGAAATAAGGACAGAAGAGAGTAATTAGTTAATCCACTAATTTGTCTTTGACTCACTCATTATACAAACATTTAATGAACTCCTATTTAAGCCAAGCTCTGAGGCTCCTGAAACCCTGTAGGATATAGGAGTCTATTTGTGGAGAAAAATGAGAAACAAGCATTGCAAAACATGTGATATGATCTCTCCATAGAAATATATATAGGAAACTCTGAAGGCTTATGGAAATTTTGATCATTATTATCTAAATTTTAGGATTCGAGGTCACAAAGGAAGTCAAAGTTGTTAACTGAGAGGAAATTTCCAGTACTTAGGTAAAAAAGAGTAAAAAATATTATAGGAAGAAGGACACGTGTATGGGTTAGGGGACAGTTGTTGACTTGGGGACAAATTAGAGAACAGACTGTGAAGTATAAAGTGGAAAAAAACAAAAGAGGTATTCTGGTCATAAAATTGTTGGATTTGCATTAAGTAGATTAAAATTTATTTTGAGAACAAAAAAAGATTGTTGGAATATTCAACAGTGGGTCTTGTAAAGCTTATTTTTAAAGAAATATATCTCTAGTTGTAATATGATAGGAGTTGAGGATGACAGCAGTATGGAGACCTCAGAAAAGTAATAATAGTTGATGAATTTAGTAGCCTAGTTCAAGAGATAGGAAGTAAACAGGATAGATTAGGCCAAGTGATTGATCCTAAAAGGTAATAAAGAAGAAAAGATGACCTGAGGCTATCCAACAGATTTCTGGTTGATGAAAATGTCTAGATCTTGTATTAATTTACCGAAAGATATAAAACAGAAGAAGGAACTGATATCACTAGGGGAAAATTTGGGGGTGGTTTATAACTTCTTAATGTTGCCATATAGAGGACAAATCTGTGTTAAAACCTGTTTCACAGACAAGATTAATTAAGAAAAATGGCATTATTGTCTTGTTTTAGTTCTTTCACAAAGTGTGCACCTTTGAATATTAGGTGTATAAAAAAATAGGTCAACTTTCAAATGTAAGTATTTATAAGAAACTATTCAGTAACCAAGGCTTTTAATATAATTAACTATAATTATAATATATAATTATAATACAATTATAATTATATATTATAATAATATAATTACAACATGTTTCACTTATTTTTACTATTTGACATTTGATATATATCGACAAGAAATAACATTATCTTCATTTTAATAGAATATTAATTATATTAAAATGAGAATTGTATTAATCAACTTTGAAGTTATATTTAATTTTTATTTCATATTTCAAATAGAAATGGAGAAGAAATCACTAGTTTAAAATAGTAAAGGCTTTTAATGCCATAGCTGGAATTAAAATGCAATGATCATTCTTACATACCATTGTTTAAACTTTAACAACCTTAGTAAAATCATCATGATGTTTTCCGCTGACGATTTTAAAGGAATTTTGGAATGAGTGACAGTAAGTAAAGGAGACAGACAAAAAAATTATGAAAAGAACAAATTACATTTGTGTTGGTTTCAAAAAAATGACCAGTGATTATTTTAAACTTTTAAAAACTATTATATATGCATATATATACGTATATGTATGCGTGCATTATAACTAATAATATTTATAAAGATGCTTTTGTATATGGGCACTGAGGAGAAGATCAAGGTGAGCATTAAGTCCTGTAACAACAAGAACATAATAACTTTGCACAAAACAGCCTTGAAAATGCAGAGCTGGGTTTATCAGAAAAATAATCTTTCTTTTAAATATGTATGAAGCTGTAAGCAGACGATTTTCTATAATTTATCTTCCTACTGCATGCTACCATTACATCTTCCTGGATAAAGAGATCATAATGAATTATGTAAATTCTTGATTGTGTTATCAAGCACACTTGTGCTTTGATAATCATTGCTCGATTCTTTGCTATTTGGAAATAATGACCTCCAGAATGCTCACAACCTGTTTGTAATCTGTTCGAAGAATCAATATGAAGATTGCTCTATATGATTAAAGAGTATCCTACAATTAAAAGCGTAATGACAGTATGTCGAGAAATAGAAGTAACACATTGTGTTTTGTACAAATTACTTTTTGAAATAATAATTTAAAAAATAAATTTGATCATAACAAACTGTCTAACATTACCTAAATTTGCCAGACTACTGTTTTATTGGCTTTATTCTTTTTCTACTTATTATATACTATGAAATCATAGAATGTGTGCTCCAACTCTATCAACTAAAAATCAAACTACATAGAACAAATTACATCTGAGCACTTTAGGTAAATAACAAATTACCTGAAAGCATACAGTTTCTTTTGTTTATGTTTATGTTTCTCTATTATAAACAGACTTTAACATTGGTAACTTTTCCTCTTCATTTTACACTTTTTTGGTAATATATACATTACTATGTCCATTAAAATTCTATCCATGTTTCTTTAGCTATTATATTTCTGAAAACCTATAAAGCTTCTTAAGTGCTACCCCCACATTACACTTATATTAATTAATACTCGGGGTAAATACTCTCTTTAAAATAACAAAACAAATTCCAAATGAAACAAAAGCTCAATTTTCTCCTAAGCCTGCAGGGTTTCACCTGGCATTTTTAACTAGTACAATTAAAGTATTGCCCTCTAACAATGCTTGAATTTGAAGAAAACATGGTAGTTTTTCCATATACAGGCAAACATAATATCACAAAGTTTATTCAAAATACATTAACATTAAATTCTTGAAATTGAAATCTTCAAATTATATATAAACAAAAATAAACATAAATTGATCTTAAAGTAAGTTGAAACAAATTTTTAAAAAGATTAAAGAATACAAGCCTTTGTAATTTAAAAGCCAATTGAACTATATTAGAAAAGGTTAAAAAAAACTGCATAGTTGAAACTTTTTAGACATTTGTAATAAAGGGTCAAAAGCATACTTGTTCATTCATTTGAACTTGGTCTGTGTTAGCTGAACTTCATTTTCATTTTAAAAGTCTTAAAATAAGATACATTAATAAGATCAATATAAAGAATATAGAAAAGAACAAAAAATATCAGAGAGAGAGAGAGTTTGAGAGACAGAAGATACATGCACTGGGAAAAAAATTAAGCAACGACAAGCAATAGCATAGCAATGTTTGTCTACTTTGTAAATAAGAACATGTGCAAATAAAAGGGTAGGCTGGGTTTGACTGACTTAAACAATACAAAAATATTTCTGTCTACCACATTTGTTAAACTCACAAGTTCTAGTGGCTTTTCTGTAAACTTTGTACATTTTTTTCTGCATAGAAAATAAAAACAAACTTTTTCCTGGATGGCTTTTATTTATTTATCTTGCCTTATCACACAGAACTGGTAAGACTCAACATCTTTGCTTGTTTCTCATCTTAGGGAGAAAGCATTCAGTCTTTCACTATTAAGGACAGTGTTAGCTGTAAGTTATATGTAGATACCTTCAAAGAAATAGAGGAAATTTCCTTTACTCCTAAGTTTCAAAGAGTTTTAAGTGAGGATGGATTTTTAAATTTTTCGATTGTTTTTTTCTGCATTAAGATGGTCATATTTTTTCCATTACAGTAGTTAAGTTGTATTTATTAATGTTCAAATGTTAAACCAACTCTACATTTCTGTGACAAACTCAGTTGGTCACGATAAATTATCTTTTTATATACTGTTAGTTTTGATTTGCTATATTTAAAAATTTAGTAAAATGTGTATTATAGAATAGTTTTAGATTTACAGAAAAGTTGCAAGACTTTCTGTATACTTCTTAGAGCACAGAGTACAGAGCACTGTTTCTTTCTCTATTCTCCTCATCCTGTTTTCCCTCTTGCTATCTCAATTAAATTTCCCAGTCAGCAGGAAATTACACATATATATTTTTCTAACAGCTCTTAGGCCAGAACTAGTCACATAGTTTCACCTCACCAGAAGACAGTAAGTAAGAGGATTTTATCATGTGCTGGAATGCAGAAAACCAGAAACTACACCAGGTCTGTGAATCATGAGGACTAAAACTTGACAGCCATATGAGCCTGAATTTTTTTCACTACTCATTAGTTCAAGCAATATTCCAGTGATCACAAAAATGATCATGGACATTCTCAAAACTTTCATTATTTATTTAAAGATTTTCATGTGGGATGTATTCTACACATTATTAATTGTTTTGTCTTTATTGAAATATAATAGACAACTAGTTGCCTGCATTTACATTGTACAATTCAATGAGTTGTTTTTTTTTCAATTATAGTTGTTATGCAACATACCAGCCTCAGGTGTACAGCATATTGATCTGAGATCCACACAACTCACAAAGCGCTCAGCCGACCAAATCTAGCACCCCTCCTCCCTCCACACATTCATTCCAACATTATTAACCATCCTCCCCGTGCTATATTCTACATCCCTATGTCTACTCTGCAACCATCCACCTGCCCCTCTCAATCCCTTTGCCCTCTTTCCCCCTAACCCTCCTTCCACCTAGTATCCCTCAAAATATTCTCTGTATCTAGGAGTTTATTTCTGTTTTTGTTGTTATTGTTGTTGATTTTGTTCTTTAGATTCTATATTTGTCTTTCTTTTCTTTAGACAAATGTTCTTTTTCAGGGGGAAAACTTCAGGATTTTGAGCTATTGCACACAATCTCGTTAGAGATAGGACTGTTTAAAAGGGACCGATGATGATTCCTTCATATTTGTAAGTGATTTACAGTTTCAAAATGTTTTGTGCATAGTGGCCTTTCTCATACAACTAGGATATTGAACAGCTGATAAAAGGAAAAGCAGTGTAATTGATTTCCTGCATCCAGTATTTCCTTCTTTATAATTTCATAAGTTCTAAAAGTCGATCATCTAATTGTATCTTAGTACTTTGATTATTTACCTATAAAATTATTTATTTGTATCATCTTATTTCCAAATTGCATTTACAAGTGGAAACCCTTTCATAGTTCATTGCTTTATAATAAGGAATAAATTTGATTTTAAGAGGCATCATTAATATATACTGGATTAAGCTGAAGCCATGTTTTCAGAGAAAATACTTATTTCATTATTTGAACTGACATTTTAATTTTCTGCACATTATATTTGTCAGTCTATTTAATATACATATTTCCCAGGAATTTAGTCATATTATGTGATTGCCTATTTATAACAGAGAGAAAAAAATTAATTGTACATGTGTGTATATATATGTATATATATATTTGCCTATAGACACATGTATGTGTGTGTATCCTAGAATTCAGTGATCATAAAATCTTGATAATATCTATTTATTTAATTATAATTAAAGCCAACATATTGAAAAGATATTATAAAGGCATTATTCTTTGTCAAATTCTGTTTTTCAGTTTTCTAGATGTCTATGGCTAAAATAGTCCCTGGCAACCACTGGCCTGATTTTTCTCACATTAATACAAATAGACATATTTAGTATGATAATTGAATAACAAATATGAACTATTTCTGTCTGTCTCAGCACAATTATTTTGAAACTTATTTTTGTTGTTATGTCTTGTTGAGTGATAAGTAGTACTCCGTGTTAGGCTATATACAGTTGTTTGCATAGTCACTCATTGAATATTTGGATAGCTTTCAGTTTATGGCTATCGAAATCAAGCTACTGTGAACATTTGTTTTTCTGGCCTTGTGTGGAAATATGTTTTTATTACTTTCGGTCATAAATCTAGGACTAGAATATTCTTAACATTAAAGAAACTGCCAAATTCTTTTCTAAAATGTTTGTACCCATTTAAATTCCCAGCAGCAGTGCTGAGTCCTAGTTATTTCACAAGGACAAACTTGCTAACACTTGGTATATTCAATCTTTAATTTTTGTTATTTTATCAGATATATAGTGATATTTCATTATATTTTAATTGAATTTTTGAAATTAATACTTGTGCTATGCATATTTCATGATTATACATTTCATGCAAATATCTCTGGGTCAGTTATTTGTTCAAATAATTTACTTCCTTTTTAATTGTTGATTGTCTCATTTGTGAGTTATACATAGTATTTAAATTTGTAATAAATAATGTGCTAAACAAAGTTATTTTCAGTAGAGAAATTTAGAGAAAGATGTTTCTTATATGTTCATTATCATAATCTACAAGTCATATTCTGTTCCTAAAATAAGTTTAACTTGTTGACATACATATAAACAATGTTTTTTGATTAATAATACATGAAACAATAATATAAGAAAAACTAAAAGCCACAAAATGTATTATTTTCTTATTAATAAGTCATTTTCCAGAGATATCCTATCTAATATGGTAATCACTAGCACATATGACTATTTAAATTAAAATTAATTATATAAAATAAATTTAAATTATTCAATAAATGTATACTCATTTCAAGTGTTACAGCCATGCCACCCTGAACAAGCCCAATCCCGTCTGATCTCGGGAGCTAAGCAGGGTTGGGCCTGGTTAGTACTTGGATGGGAGACCATCTAGGAATACCAAGTGCTATAGGCATAAAAAATAAAAACTAAGGGATCGTAAGCTTACAAGGTCCTTGAGGTCAACCAAGGGTTGCCTCGCCTAAAAAAATTAAATAAATAAATAAATAAATAAATAGTAACTAGCGACTATCATATTGGACAACAGAGCGGAACATGTCTACCATTGCCAAATGTTTATCAGGCAATGCTGTTTGAGAGGTTGTTTTTGAAAGTTCATGCTGAAACTCCAAAAAGATTGCATTAACAGTGTCTATCTGATTAGCAATATGAGACCTTGGACAAGCAGTTAAATTTCTCTGCTCCAGTTTCCTCCTCTATGAAATAATTCTACTAACTGTACCTATCACCTAAGGTTCACATGAGTGTTAAATGGTGTAATGCAAATAAAGTGCTCAGGTAAGTGCTGGGTGTAATTAACATGGTATCTAACTGCGACCGTAGAAATAAAATAATTATCCTTATTCTATGAAGGACAATGACATGTTTAATTGTTTTTAGATTATCCCAGCTTTGAAATTTCTTATCTTCTTGATACATTATTACTCTCAATGAGAAATGTCTTCTTTCACTTTGTCTCCAAACCAAACTGCCATGCTGACCATTTTGCTTTACACACACACACACACACACACAAAATGGGAATAGATCAGTGTACAATTATCAATTCATCCCCCTGCCACCTCCAAGTCATTGTGTGCACCTAAACCACTATCAAGTCCGTAGCTAGGGGCCAATATTTTATAAGTCCTATAATTTTTCATCCAAACAGGATACTTGCAAAAGTTAAAATTAGCATGATTATTAACTGTTTTATAGCATGACTTGAAATGGAGACTGTCCACGGTAATGTGGCAAAATAAGGTCATTGCATAAGTAGCCTTGCATGCCCCAGAAGAGGCAGAATAGGACCTGAAGTCCTTGACCTATAGCTTTCTCTGTTGTGCCTTAAATAAAATTCCTGACTTATGATTTGACACTACATCCCTGGAAACTGACAATTCCATTTCACGTAACAGTGTCATTTACTCAAAACAGAGTAAGTTAGGATTAATGGGAGAAGTTGCTATTCATTTCTCTTTTTCTCATCTTTTCAATGTTTTTTATCTCTTCTCCCACTTAAAATTTCCTCAGGATTACAGTGAAGTGAAAAATCTACAGCCATTGACATTTTAATCATTATCAAAATATGCAGAAGGATTAAGTGACTTTTCTATATTATCCTCTAATTCACTGTTTATTCTGTGATTCTCAAGGGTTCAGTGAAGTGTCTCAGAGCTTGCCTAGAGAAGTATCTATTTGATGCACCTTGATTTAAAGGAAACCTGACCTTAATATTTCCTGTCTGAAGTGGGAATAAAACAGCATGTCTCATCACTAGTTATTCTAGTGTCTGTTTTCTGCTTCCCAAGATGTCCACACATTATAAAGCATGTATTCGCCACACACTATTTGTATATTTCAGCATTTTTTGTGCTATGTTCGTCACCTACCAGTAATATTTTCTGTGGTTTTTCTATTGACTTAACTGCATGTGGCTTCTTTAATCTGACACCCATTTGTCATAGCTTATTTTTCTCAGCCATACATATTCGTTAGTGTACACATTATGTACTAGACATGAGAACTGGTATGTTTAACCTTGTTCTAAATTTACCTCTGAATTGGAGATTATTATTAATTTCAGATTACATAAAAACCTGTTAACATAAGGTGATTGCACAACTATCTTTATTAAAGCAATCTTCTTAATAATAATTTCCAAATAAGTGACTCATTAAGTGCTACCCATGAACATATCTTTTTTTCCCCATGTACCTAAAATACACTTAAGAACTCTTTATCTTTCTGGTACTGAAAATCTTCTATGTTAATGACTACAGTCACACTGTGCAATTGTATAAAAAGGAAACATGTTTTTCACTTCTCTGTTTTTGTACATTTTCAACAAAATTATCATGAATCAGTAATGTGATAGACTTTAAGGAGGCTAAATTTCATTTCAATTAATATTACCATAATGACAACTGGAACAAAATTTACAGATATATCTGGAATCAGGTTTCTTTTGTATTTTTATAAAGTATTAATTAAATGCCTACTATGTGTACAACACTGTGCTGTACTTATGGTATTCCATATTTATCTAGCATATATACTAGAAATTAGTCTTCATTATTCATAGTTGTGTTAAGCAGATAACTAACCTTCATTTTTAGAATATTTTTTTATAATTATGAATGCACCCTGCTGGTCATATTTATGTTACTCTGACTGTTAATGTTTAAATTCTACTAAATATAATTTCAATTTTTGTTTGACCAATATCTAAAGGAAAGACTTTGTGATGTAGATTTAGTGAGACAGGTTCTACAGATATGCAGTTGTCCCAAAATTCATTCCAGTTTGGTGGTGTGTTGCAGTATATATCTGTGAGCATGTGAGATTGTGTATGGATATATGTGTAACAAAAACAAATAAAGTACAACTATTTTAATGGAAATAGGTCCTCCTTTAAATTACCTTTATTGAGCATTGTGGGAAGAGGGCATTCAGGTCTCCTATGTGGAATTATTTACAAATAGATACCACTGCTTGATTTGTTTCTTTTTTCTCTACCTTCTGCAACATTTTTTCCTAGTACAACACACCTGTTGGAGTAGTGTCTTTCTACCTTTTGATGATTGTTAAGGAGTAAACATGAAGAATTGTAATCTGTTTTGCCTTTCCACACACTCATTTGGCATCCTGACATTTTCACAGATTTTCAAATTATTTAGGCTTTAGAAAATCTTCAGCACAAAGTCCATATGCTAAAAAAAAAAAAAAAAGGTGTACTCTATATCATATATTGGTCATTTTAAAAGTGCAATCCAAAATTACCAGAAAATGCTGATAGCTTGTGGCTTCTAGTATGGACTCATTATTTGTCCTACTGTTTATTTCTAGAGAATATGATGGAATTTGGGCCCAAATTCCAGGGGATTATAGAAAAGCAGTTGAAGAAGGGCTTGTGTTTAAGGCAACAACATTTGGCTTGTGTGAGTTGGATGAAATATTTAGTTTTTGTTTTATTTTTGTAGGTATGATAATTTACATTCTAATTGCCAAAGTCCTTCAATGTTTGTCACTCAAATATGCCATAGTATTCCTTTTCTGTCATGATTTTTTTTAACTGAAAGTATAATGAGTGGAGGTGGTGAGGAGAGAGAGAGTGTGTCAAATATTTAATTAACTCATTAATGAGGACACTAGCATGGCAACAGAGCTGATTCCAAAAGAAAGTGAAAGTGTATTTACAGTTTCTCTTGAAAAAAATACTTAAAAATCATTACTAATTTAGTTATAAAATTAAAGTTCTACAGGACAATAAAACTTTAAATGTTGGGATTTTCTTATAAACAAAACTTAATTGCAAATCTATCATACAGGGTTCATTTGGATCTGCATTTTTTTTTAACTAGCTACTAAGTACAACTACAGAATAGTAATCAATAGTAGAGTAAAAAAAATTTTTTTTTAACTAGCTACTAACTACAACTACAGAATAGTAATCAATAATAGAGTAAAAAAAATTTTTTTTTAATCTTGTACCAGAGAATCTTGAGGTGTGTTGGAGAGTATGGGCTGCCTAGCATGGTATTAAGGAGGCACACAGTAATTCTTTCACTTTCACAATTATTGGATATTTTTTAAATCTATAAAACATTCGTTCTGACTAATCACTATTATGAATAGTTTTACAAAATTTAGGAAAATTCAGTCTTTTTTCTTTTTTTTTGATTTAGCATTTTTATCATTTTTTTTTTGACAACTCACTTTTATGTCTTCAAAAGGACTGAAGTAACTCCACTCTTGGGAGTAGTGTGATAGTGGAGGGCTTTAATTTTATCCTGGAAAAAAAGCAAACCCTCTGTCTGTTTATTATCTTTTTTTTTTCAATCTTTGTCAACATATGCCTTTTTGTCCTCCACTGCAGGATTTTGTTTCAGAATGAGTTCACTGCGTACCTCTGTATGTAAACTCAACAGGCCTGTCATCCATTCTACTCTCTGTCATGTAATACATACTTTATGCATAGAAGTTACCCACATTTATCTGAACCTCCATACATAAACATAGCATGCCACTCTTTATGCCATGCTCTTAAAAGAAAGCTTGCTCTGTGAGGCTTGTCACATATTCAGCTTCACCTCAGAAGCAAGGTGCAATCTGCTTTATCCTAGAGTTCCACATTTTATGAGAATTTTATTACCCCATTTAAATCTTCAACTGAGATTTCAATAAGAGTAATGTATACCTCTGTAGGTCTCATCACCTAAATTATTTCCTTCACTAGAAAAATGTAAACAATTTTCAAAAATGGTCTGTTGTTTTATTTATTATCTTTATAGTCTGTTATTATGACATAACCATTATGTGCTTATTGTTTCTGAGTATACCATTTTAAATTGCAAAATAATTTTTACATGTCAAAAGTGTTGAATGTATGATAATAAAACTTTGAGTGCAACTTAATTCAGTGTGGTAGGGAAAGTATGGAAATAGGAAAAAACACTGAAAATTTGGGATAAAAATCAATTTATATATTTAAACCACATTTGCCTTTTCATTCTCCATAATTAAGTTATCTAATTTTAGTTTCATATAGAACAATGAGTTACTTTTATATGGTTGATTATTTATTATTGACTGAAAAACCAACTAGAATGATTTAAGACATTTAAGAAAAACTCTACTATGCTAACCTTGTGGTACTCAAAGTGAATATGTAAAATATAATGATAAAATAAACTATCTGTTCCTACATGTCATCATTATTTTCGAAAACACAATATATGTTTTTTTTTTCTTTTTGTCATAATGGGATTATGTCTTCCATATAAAGATTTTTGTTGTTATTTTTTATTTCCCTTCCAAATTAAATTACATACTTCTTGCAGCAGTATAAATTTACTATCCATATATCAATATTTCCTACTAAAATAATATTTTAAAACTTCACACATAGAGTCACCTTTCCCATTATGACTTTAATAGGGTCTAATGATTTCTGTATTGTTATGAAGCTATTATTTTTGACTACCCCTCACATTGCTTTACTGATATGTCTTTTATCTTGATCTTTTCTCCTTGTGATAGATTTGTGATGCTCAAGAAACAAACATATGTATAAAATATATGTATTAAATTCCATGTGTATTACACATTTTGAGTCCTTGCACATTTGGAAATTATTTTATTATTTACTTAGTATTGAAGAGTAGTTTCTTGGTTATGGAGTTCTAGGCTCATAATATATATATATATTTTTTGTTAAGTTTACCAAGTTTATATATTTGTTTTTCTCGATGAGTATTTTAGAATATTAGTTTTTTAATATTGATTTTTTTCCAGGATATAGTATTATATATGCCAAAATTCATTAAGGAAATATGCAATTTTCTTAAGTTGATTTCACTAACTTTTATTGTAATATTTTATTTTTTCCTACTCCCTCTCTATTCTTATGTCTTTTTGTTTTTCTAAAAAGAAAAATAATTATTGGAGGACATGTAGATTCTCATATTTTTATATTTTATATTTTTCATCATGTAAAAATACCAATTTATTATTTAGATATATCCTTTCTGCTCTTCAGCAATTCTTAAAAACAGACTATACATTTGAAAAAAAATATTCAGCAACACATCGTTTCTTTACTTACTGTTCTTTCATAGAAGTTCCTTTTGTGTTTGGTTATGCAAAAAGTCTCTGAAAATTTTCGGAAGCCCATATATTTTTAAAGTTATTTTTTTGTGCTTCCAGTTCTCTTTGTTTCTTCGTGTTTTTACATTCTCTTCTTGTGGTTCTCAATTTATTTTTATCTACTGCAGATGATAAAATTATAGATGATACTATAGGTAGTAAGGGAATTCTTAAGTTTTTAATAAAGACTGGTCAACAATTAAAACTTCTTATAACATAACTTCATTCTCCAGGATCTTCAAGAAATGTCAGAAAAATCAGTCACTTAGCGAGTACTTTTCTGCATTATGTAATTAAATATTCATAGGTATGTATAATCATTACTTTTCTGTATATTAAATAACATCAACAGTAGAAAATGTTAAGAAAGGGTTGGTAGCTAATGAAATTCTTAACAAATAACAGGCTAGGTGGGTGAGTAACTAATTTTTGCCTTGGATTTATTTTGCTCAAGTGTTAGAGTGCACTTTGATTTCTGAACAACTGACTGAAATATTGTATGCATGCCAAAGACTCATAATACAATTTTCCAACATTTACCATTCTCCAGAAGGCTTCACTAAAGTATTATTTTGTACCACCAAACTTTATTTTGCCCAAAGTTTCCATTACCTCACTTATCTATTTTCCTTAAACACCAGTTATTCTATTTGAAATGCTTCCCAAACTTAAAACAACCGATTTGCTGAATCATTTGAGTCAGAATGTTGTTTGAAAATTATGTAATGTTTTAGTCAAAATTCTGCTATTCCTTCAAAAAAATCATCTTGTTTTCAAAAGTTATTATACTTTTTTTCTTTATATAGATAAATAAAGGCCTAAAGACAAGCCAAGGCTTAGCATTTGCAAGGAAGTTGTGTAGAAATGGTGGTCCACATACCATATGTGTAAATACTTAAAAATCAAGCTAACAGATTGTGAAATAAAGTATATTCCATCTTTCTACTTTGACAAATATACCTTTATAAAGTCCTGGAAAGCCAGGTTTGAATATGAAAATATTGAACTTCTTTTAGTGTCAGAATGTAATATGATACAATGAAGACAACTACTCTGGCCTCCGGGGCTTCCTATCCCTGGCTCCTTCCCACACTGTGAGGGGCCTTGAACACATTCTGGTAGACTAGTTGCACAAATGACCAAGTTTTGCTCAGGTACTTAGAAAACAAGTCATTTTTGTCATTATCAACAAGGATAGACCTGGATATAGGCCCATGCGGACTCTGCTAATGGTCTCAGAACCAAGAGAATTCAGAATTTCCACCTCATGATGTACAAAAGTGGCAATGTTCCATTGGCTTATGAGAGTGCTATGTGTAGAAATCAAATCTAGCAAGACTCCCAAACAAGTGGCTGATGCATTTAAACTTTTCCAGAGTCATAGGGAAGTAGTGCCTTGTCATGTGTGTGGGAGGTGTAGGGGGGACTTACACAGATGAAGTAGTAGCCTCTAAGTGAAATATCAGGTGAAATATCCCAGATATCATGGAACACAAATCTACTCCACATTTTAGACTGTTAAGGTGAATGAAACATCTAGCTTATCAAATTAAATTGAAATGCAAAGAGAGGAACAAGGAAAATCATACTAAGAAGGTAAATAACCTTAGAAAAAAGTACTCATGGGTGGAAGAATTACACTGTCTAGACCTTGAATTATGTAATGTTCATATGTTCTCTCTCCCATTCTCTCCTCTTTCCACTATTGGCTTCTCCACAGGTGGCATGATTATAAGAACCAAAGTTGAGTTCTGAGTAAAGGGGCCCCAACAGATGGAAGATGACTGGGCCAATGATACATACATGTCTTCTATTAAAATGATGCATAAAGATAGATAAAGCATATGACTTGCCAATAGCTGTAGCTTGCCAATTATCTGGCTGTGCAGCTATGAGTCTTATTTGAATTTCTTGGCCAGAGCACATATGGACAGAATGGTACTATACTGAGTGTTTCCAATGGGTAGCCAATTTAGAGGAGACATAGCTGTTAGCCCAGATGTGCCATAATCATGTCTCATTTTTTTCACGTCTTTCTATTAAAAGTGACACTCATATTTCTTTCATAAGAAATTTGTGTTTATTGCTATTATCCTTGCTGTTTCTTACAATTAACTTACTGTACATTTAACACACTTCTGAAATCTAAATCTCTTATGAGTGAGCTACTAGCTCACTTTGTATACTTAAAGCATCCTATGAGAGTATCTATATATCTCGAGAAAATATATTACTAATTATCTGTTTTTTTTCTTATGACTTTTACCCTTATTTTTTATTCTCATTGTTTATAGAAAAATTTGATATTTCCAACTACTACAGAAATCTTATATCATGCCTTAAGGTTTTCATCTCATTTAATAGTAATTGTTTTCAAAATGGATTTAATGATAAAATCCTTCATTTTGTCAGAGTAAATAAATACGCTGTGACATTTTGAAAACATTTTATAGCAGACATCACAAATGAAGGGGGGATGGAGTCTAAAAATGCACAAAATTACAGGATTATTATTTTTTCTTACTTTTTTTCTGCCAATCTCTTAACTCGCCCCCACTCCCAGTCTTTAATTAAGTCTATTGTCATGACAAAACACAATATTGCATTAAGGTAGACAACAAAATACAGATATTCATCATATTTTTTGACCTTTTCCCTCATTTATTCTGAAATGTTTCATTGGAGAAGTATAAATTAAAAAAGAATAAAGAAAAGAAAAGAAAAAGACAATATCAGGCATAGTTCTGTTACCGTGTATTAGCTAATGTCAAATTTCAGCAGATAGGAAGTGTTTTAAATCAGAGTTGAGGTAGATTTTATATAAAATATGTTTACTATTCCTTTTAATAATGAAAGGACTAAAGAGAATTGTATATTTGCTTCATCAGTGATAAACATTTCCATGATTGTAATGTAATTTATGACATGCTTTTATCCTAAATACTTATCAGAGCCTATTAACATCATTTCTTTCAACTTTACCTTTCAACTAGATATGAACAAATAACTTTTGAATATTTAGCAGTTTCTGTTTTCAAAAAGATTCTCATTACTCCATATTTAGCTAAAGCTGTTCATGCAGTAAATGTCTGTGATTCAGAACTAGACACACAGCAACAGAATGTTACAATAACTTCTATTTTTACTGCAATAAACTAATTTTAAGTAAGTTCATAGAGTTTTGAAATTCATCGTAATAAAGTCATATACAATAAATTGAACAATGTACTCGAGGCAATTCTTCATTTAGTTTCTTATTTGCATTAATTTGGACTCATATATGCACATGCAAATAAGCTATTATATAATTTTCCATGTGGTAGAAAATGGCAATATCAAGATTTATTAGTATAATTGGATCAACTCAATAGGAGATGTTAGTATACTATTCTTTTATTTAGTTTACTTCTTTTCTATGATACTTCTCTGGAGTAGAGAATCAAATTAAATCTACTCCACATTTTAGTGACCATGATATAAAATGCTGGAGCAGGGCAAAATGCACTATGGTAAGAAAATGACTCTCTGATAAGCTAAGACATATAGGAAGAGAGTGAACAATGCATAAGTATATGAGAAAGGGGTAAACATTAATAATTAATAATAATAATAATAAATTAGTAGTAGTAATAGTAGTAGTAGTAGCAGTAACAGCAGCAGCAGCAGCAGTGGCTTGAAAGAGAAAACTAATTGGTGTCTAGCAAGGGCTCTACTGTGGCTGATGTATCAAGATAGAGTGTTGGAAAAGGAAAACATAGAATGGAGATGAGAAAATTTTATTGAAAGTTTAGGCCATTTAAGTACTTTGGCTTTTAATCTCATCGAAAAGGGAAATTTTGTACGAATGCAAGCAGAGGAGACATGACCTGACCTCAGTTTTTAGTAGATGATTTTGGTTGCTTTGCAAAAAAGAAACTATATTAAAGAAAGGACAGAAACAAGGATACCAGTTGGGCATTTTTACAAAAATCCAGGTGATGTGTTGCAGTATCTGGATTAGGATTACAGTAGTAGAGGAAAAGTTTTGGAGATATTAAGTACACGGATCATGGCCTCAGGAGACCCAGTTTCTAAACCCAATTCACACACACAGTATTATGATATTGTAAAAGTTACATAATCTTTCTTAGTTTCAGTATCCTCATCCATAAATGAAGCTTATATATCTAATAATAAGGTAATATTTGTAAAGTGTAAGACAATGCCTAGTGGAGAATAAAAGTTAAATAATTTATTAACTTTACTATTGGATGTGGATAGGTGAGAGGATAAAGTCAATGGGAAAACTAAACATGGTAAATATACTCAAAATCCCTGAATTGTATATTTTTAAAAGGATGAATTTTATAACAAGTGAATTATATCTGAAAAATAAAATGAAATAAAAAAATAAGGGACAATGTTTTCTGAATATACTTTATATAGATTTTAGAGCTATATTGATGTTGTATATACTAAAAAATAAAATAAAAAAGGGAAAGAAAACTCAAAATGGGATATAAATATAAACAAACTAATCACTCAATTTCAAGTTAATTAATAACCTAACCATACCACACAGAAGAAGGGAAGAGGAACTAATTTAGTAACTTTAGAACTGTATTTTGACCATATAACCAAAGGCTAAAGTCAAAAAGGAAAGTAAACAAGTATTGTACTTCAGTTCATACACTTGTTACTAACAAATATGATTTAACAATTTTGAAATTATTTTATATATATAGTAGTATTAAGCAATTAACAAAATATATTGTAGCTAAGTATATATTAAATATATTAGAAGTATCAGTATAAACTATTAATTATATAGTTTTAGGTGATATAAATAGAGCAAAAAATAGGTGTAATGAGGCGATTATAAAAGTAAATAATATTTTTAATAATATTCTCACACTTTCAATTATATTTTATTTTTCATGGTCTATTCCTTCCATTTCTCTTTAATATTTAGCAATATTTTTATCACATAAAACCACTTAACAATGACATAAGTTTGATGACTATTTTACCACAAATCTTTTTGTTATATTACCAAAATTTATGTTTCTACTCTCTGTGAAACACAAAAGATTTTTTTCTATATATCACTATAACATATAGTAGAAAATAATGAAAGGGTAACAAACATGAAGTAAATATAAGCAATGTATTTCATACTTCTTTGATTTATAACAACAATAAGCAATGATATAATCAGATATCACAAGAAGTTTTTAGAAAATAACTTCTATAGGACAGTATTTTTTTTACAAGTTTATTTTCGCTATGTAAGTAATAAATCATACTCCAAGAATATTTTATGTTCTGAGATGTTAGTTAACAGTATCATGAAGCCAAAATAATAAACAGGATATTTAAAAATTAAATATTTAAAACGTGAAGATAAACATCAACATTCAAGAGATATAGAATCCAGCACTTCACAGAATTTTCCATTGTATTCCTTTTCTCAATATAAATATTAATTCAGTATAAAAAATTTTCTGATCTGCATCAATGACAAAGTCATTCTTAACCTAGTCACTCTCTACCTTCTGTCACTGTTTGAGGTATTTGTCACTGCATTTTTGGTTAAATAGGAAGGGGAGTCGAGGGAGAACAGTGAAATATACAGGTATTTGAATATAGCAATAAGAAATGATGAAGGTTACAACATAGCACGATGAGCTTGGTTATGTAGAGAAGATTGATGGGAACTGGGCAAAGAGGACACAGTAATGAAGTGAAATCACTTTTCTGACTACCTCTTTTTATAGAGTTCTGACTTTTGGAACCAGGATAATGTTTCACATATACAAATAAAGAAAGTAATTATAGTAAACAACAACAAGGAGACAAAACAAAATAAAATGCAAAGGAGAACAAAGCAAATAACCATATTTTAAGTGAATAACATAACAGTAGCAAAGGATAGATAGTCAAAGAAAAGTAACCAACTAATATTTGAGCACAGTATTTAATCTATATATGCTCAAGCTAAAGAAAAATTGTATATATATAATATGAACTTTATAGGCTTTTGTTTTCTTTTTCACATAGGCTATCAATTTTTAAACTACTTTGTATATATTCCAAACTGGCAAGTAAGTAAATATATTTTAGGTAATGATTTCTCACTGTCAGTTTAGGATATAGAAATAAGGAAAAAGAGGGAGATAGGATGAATCTTATTGTGTTGGTACGAAATAAGAGCTAACACTATGAACTCATGGTTTTACATATATATAAGTAGAGATATATATGTATGTGTATATATATGCACACACATGCCTACATATATGTGTATATATGAGCATCTGGGATGTATGCATCTACTTTCTAGTTCTGTCCACTGAGAGATCCAAGAAGTGACTCCCTAGAAGAAATGAGCACAACTAGCACTCAGGCTTTGGATTAAAATATCCTGCACACAAAGGAACCAGTGTTCCTTGGAGCAATATCTGCCTTCAGGGAAGGACAATATATGTATAAAAAAATGAGATACAATAATCTTGCGGTGGCAGAAAACAAAGAAGTTACAAAGAAAAACATGGACATTTAAAAAGGACAGAGGGACCATCTCGAAGGGGCTACGAGTGATAACAAAGGGATATTACTTGGTGAATGAAATAAAAACACTAAACACACTGATATAAGAAATGCATATATAGATACATAAGTACTAAAATAAATAAAAATGTAACAGGAAAAGAACTCTCTTACAATAGAAAAGCCAACAAATTGTATAAAAAATTGTGGAATTTGAAAGTTGCCATTGGAAAACATCATATAAATTGTTCAGGCTAGAATAATCAATAAAATTAATGAATGAAAACCTCAAATCATGTGCTGCATTTAATTGCATTTATAATCATTTAATCTGGTAAATTCTCATTTACATTTTGTGGTTTCTCATTTATCACATATCAAGTTAATATATGTGTATAAATAAATACTGTGCTTATATACACGTACTAAATGTGTTTAATCTATCCTTCCTAGACTATTTGTTCATCAACTCCAGACATTATTTTATTACTTCTGCTTTGATTTTAATGTTTATAAGATTGAATGCCCCTTTTAACTTCCCATTTCTCTGTCTCTGAATCTCTTTATCTTCAAATTTAAAAAATAAAGAAAAAAACACACATCACATTAAATTTCCAAGAACGTTTTACTTACTTATGTTATTTTTATAGAATTTTGTTATTGTTTCACATAGGCACAATATTTGAAGCAATTAATAATAGATTGTCTACTTTTTTTAAGTTCTCTTCATATTTTTGAATGTGCTCTGTTCCCTTCTTTCTTCTTTGTCTCATTTTTTATTGTATATATTCCCTAACTTTTTCAAGTTAAACAATTTTCTGTAATTTTGTTGATTCTTGGTTTTCTATAGTGTTAATAAAAAGTAATATGTTTAGACAGTCTCAGCATATTCATACCATGCAATTATTAATTAATTAAAAATAATAAATAATTATTAATTTCTTACATGAGGAAACCAGATGGTGACCATTTTATTTAGGTAATCAAATAAGCATCGGGATGTATCGATGGGATACATCAATATCATTTGCCTTTTGATGCGATGGACTAAGAAGACCACAAAATTATTTCTGTGATATAACTGCCAAATGGAATAAGATGACAAAATAATAGACAGACTCAAATGGAAGAAGGTTCTACAAAATATTTATAGAGAAAATAAGATGGAGAAGTTAGAGTTTGTATACAATTTTCATAAGTCATAGAAACAAAAAAGAAAAAATGATAATACTAATTATCACAAAATTAAAATGTTCTGATTAACAAAGAACACCATAGACAAAATTAACAAGTTGGGAAGAGGTTAGCGATTGTATTTAAACAATCTTTAACTGAGAAGAAATTAATATTTAAAGTATTCAGTAAATTTGTGCCCATAATGATAGAAACAGAGGAGTCTAGTAGAAAAATTGGCTAAAAATAAGAATAAGTATATTATGAACAAAAAAGTCTAATTCCTGACAAATATATAC
The DNA here is from genome assembly GCF_902729225.1 of Pteropus medius. NCBI lineage: Eukaryota > Metazoa > Chordata > Mammalia > Chiroptera > Pteropodidae > Pteropus > Pteropus medius. The sequence goes on from NW_024340848.1 coordinate 1,016,740, forward strand.
AAAGATGCTCAAACTGGCATTGAAAGTAAATAAGTAATAAGAATGTAAATGAAAATAGTAAATAGTAGTTAAACTCATTTACACTTAACAGAATGAAAAATATTAGAACTCTATATAATAACAATTATTGGCAAGAATACAGAGATATAGAAACATTCATTGAAGGATGTGTAAAGGAAAATAATTTTCTGACATCACTTACTCAAATTAGAAATGCATGTGCTTTTTAATTCAGGATTCTCACTTCTGATCTTACTTCACAGTGAAATTCTTACACATTTTATTTGTAGATATACTTAAATTATTATGGCTTTTGGTTACAGGTAGTTGAATACCCTAGATACCTATTACTAGATGAGTGGAGGAGTAAAATGAGGTTGATAAATATATCGTGAAAAACTATGCAATAATTAGAAATGGCAAATTAAAAATAGTCAGAGCTACATAGATAGTTCTTATAAAAAGTGGTTGGAAAAGATAAGATTATACAATGTCTTTTGTGTAAAATGTAATCAAATGTCTGTGAAAAACAAAATTTTATCTAAAGTCCTTATGAGGGGAGAGCAATAAGAATTAGAAAAAAAAGAATAAAGCTTTTACAAAAATAAATGAAAATAAAAAATAGCAAGGGACTCATACTTCCTGCACTGCTAACCCTCATTGAATTGAAGATTATGATTAAGTTTATACTATATACCAATATCAAATTAAAATATAGCCACCACCCAAAGAAACTACTATCAGTAGTTTGATGGGGTTTTTAAAATTAAATTTATTGGGGTGACATTGGTTAATAAAATTGTATAGGTTTCAAGTGTACAATTTAATAACACATCATCTATATATTGCATTGTGTGTTCACCACCCAAAGTCAAATCTCCTTTTGCCACAAAATATTTGACACTCTTTACTATTATCTACTTGCCCCACCCCTTTCTCTCTGCTAACAACTAAACTGTTATCTGTGTCTATGAGTTTTTGTTTGTTTGTTTTGTTCATTTGTTGCTTTCAATTTCATATCCCACATATGAGTGAAACCATATAGTTCTCAACTTTTTCACTGTGATATTTCATTGGCATAATAATCTCGAGATAGATTCATGTTGTTGCAGATGGCAGTATTTTATCTTTTCTTATGGCTGAGTAATATTCCATTGTATATATGTACCACCTCTCTTTTTTATTCAGTCCTCTATTGAAAGCCACTTCGGTTGTTTCTATGTCTTGGCCACCATAAATAGTGCTGCAACAAGCATCGAGGTGCATATATCTCAATAGATAAATGTTTTCAAATTTTGAGGGGAGATACCCAGAAGAAGGATTGCTGGGTCATATGGCAATTTTATTTAGTTTTTTGAGGAATCACCACAGTGTTTTTCATAGCAGCCATACCAATTTACATTTCCACCAGCAGTGTATGAGGGTTCCTTTTTCCGCACAATCTCTCCAATACTTGTCATTCCTTGTCCTATTGATGATTGCCAAACTAACAGGTGCTATCTCATTGCCGTTTTGATTTTCATTTCCCTAATAGCTAGTGAAATTGAACATCTTTTCATGTCTGTTGGCCATTTGTAGTTCTTCTTGTGAGAAGGTCCCTTGCCAATTTTATAATTGGATTGTTTTTGTTGTTCTTGAGTTGATGAGTTCTTCATGTATTTTGGATATTAACCTCTTATCAAAGGCGTTATTTGCAAGAATCTTCTCCCATTCAGTTGATTGCCTCTTTGTCTTGTTGATGGTTTCTTTTGCTGTGTAGAAAGCTTTTAGTTTGATATAGTCCTATTTATTAATTTTTACTTTTACTTCTTGCCTCAAATTCATAAAATCCTCTTTAAATCCAAGGTCCATGAATTTAGTCCCTATATTTTCTTCTAAGCAATTCGTTGTTTCAGCTCTTAATTTTAAGTGTTTGATCCACTTTGCGTTAATTTTAGTGTATGGTGACATATAGCAGTCTGCTTGTATTCTTTTATGTGTGGCTTTCCAATATTCCCAGCACCATTTATTGAAGAGGCTTTATTTCTTCATTGTATATTTTTGGGTTCTTTGTCAAAATTATTTGCCCATATATACAGGGTTTATTTCTGGGCTCTCAATTCTGTTTCATTGGTGGTTTTGCTGAAGTTATTATTGTAAAGATTTTTTTCTAAGTGTTAAAAGCAGAATTTCAGTTGATAATTGGATAAATTTGTTGGTTTCTAATGCTGTTCATTAAGTAGTGTTTAAAAATTATAGAAAAGACAATCAAATATTATGGTTTTGTTCCAAAAATAATAATACTCATTAAAACATTAGTGGTATAAGATACAATTTTGATAAGAAAAATGGCACTGGCACATTTTTAACTTTTTTTCCAAAATAAATGTTAATATTAAATGATATTTTCGGTGCCTGAAATATATTTGCTAGTGTTAAAAAACAAAAGCATGTTTTGGGATTTTCGTAATTTTAAATGGATTGAATTATCTCTCTCAAACCACAAAAATTCATAGATAGAATGTATGGCTAAAATTTTAGGCTATATGTTTATCAACCAATTAGATTTATATGGATCAGAATTTCCCAAAATGTGCTCCTATGGAACACAGATTCTCTCTGAAAGTCAGTATCATATATTTAAATTCCTGTGAGAAAATCAAGTAGTGCATAATTTTTGAATATTTAAAATCATTATGAAATAACTCTTAAAATATCTAAATTAATCTATTCTTTTATAATGCATAATTTTTCAAATGCATTTGATCATTGGTGCATTGATATTTATTCAAGCTTATTAACATTTTAATATTTCTGTATTTTTGTATATATGTTTAAAGTTTTTAATATAAAGATTTAGTAACTATAATTTTAAACATTAATGACAGTGGCCAATAAGAGTGAAAAAATTACAGTTAGCTTAGAGCACAGAAAAGGAAATTATACTAATAATTTAAAGCTCAACAATCTCATTTACAAAAAAAGTAATTTAATGTTCTTATTCATTTCATTGCATGTCAGAAGTGTCATCTTCATATATGAAGGTCAAGATATTTTATTTGTAGCTACTTGCCCATAACATAATTCTGACTTTCAGATTTCAAAGAAAAATTCCTACATGCTGTAAATCAGTTTTAGTAAATGACTAAATTCACCTTCATATTTATGAGATAAAAATATAACTGTTAGTCAAATACACTCAAGATATAGATAGATCCTTTCCTCTGGATATCCATCCAACTTACCTTAAAAATTTAAATCATTTTGGAAAATTCATTGTATTTCATTTTAAAAATTTGAGTTAAAACCTTAAGATATTTATCATTATATTTCAACTACCCTAAATTTGAGAACTTGCAGAATACTTATTTTGTACTACAACTCTATTAAGGAGAATATTTAATAATTAATTAAAAATTCAGTCAAGAGAAATATTTAAAGCAATATTCTGCTACTTACAAAAATGTTTTGATTGAAAATGTATTCAAGTAAAACATATATACTGTATTACTCAAAATATTGTTTTTAATTGCTCCTTGCAATTTCAATTATTTAGTTTTAATTAAAGCATGCATTTCAATTTGTAACTATTTAAAATTAATATTGTATAAATAAAAATCCATTTGTACTCTATAAGCTTAAGTTATTATATTTATGGTTACAAATATCCCATCTAATAAATTAAAGTTGCTTGTATTAATACATAAATACTGACTCTATTGATATGTCCTAGACAAATTTAAACTATTTATATTAATTACATTTTAAATTTAGAGAAAGGCCATAATAAAAATTTTAGGTGACAGCACTGCTATGTTATTCTTCTGCTCTTTTCATGTTTGGAATCTTGAACTTTTTTTTTTTTAATTTAACGTGAGTCTAGGTATAGTCTTTTTAAAAAAATATTAAGCATATTTTACCTAGATGATTTTACTGTGCTTTCTTTGTATGCATACAGCTAAGAATTCTTACTTTTCCTGAGAAAACCCTAATATTAATACCTTATATTAATTGGATGGTGGAAGCCAATCTGCTTGCCCACATAGGGGCTACCTGAAATTTTAGCAGCCATTGTATAATGCTATTTCTCCAAAAATTAAAATAGACTATAGTTAACTAAATAGAATAAATAAACTTTTAAAAATATGAGAAACAACTCATTTCACTCAGTACAATAACATTCCACAGAAAACACAAAGACAGAAAAAAATATAAAAATGATCACTGAAATATTTACTAGCACTTTAAAAGCTATTTTGAAGTAAGGGTTTATATTTCAAAAAACTTTTTAATGTTAATCCTATATGTAAAAGAGCAAAATTTTTACGTTTTATAAAATGAGACTCTGGCATATTACCCACTGGTTTCACCAGTTGTTTTCTTGCTTGCTTTCAGGTAAATAACTTTTTTATTTTCCTGCTCTGCTCTGAATCTTAAGGCAGAATTTTTCTCAGGCTACCTTGCCAGTTGATTTCTGGCCAAGTTCTGGTAATTAACTTCCTAGATGATTGGAGAACTGGGAGGGGGTAGAAACCAGGACACTTCTTTCAGGATTCTAGATAACTCTGCCCTCCATGATCCCAGGTCTTACAAAGCAGCTCCCATCATGGTTCTAGTTCCAGGTGAAAATCTGATGTAAAATGTTCCATAGGAAGTAGATTTTAAGATGTAGTTTACTATGCAGATTCTTACTGCTTAGTGTGTAAAGCGTTCCTGCAAGCAATACCTGTGGAAGGGAGAGAAATGAAGCAGGAGGGGGCAGATAGACAAACTAAGCTGTGCTGTAGTCCCAGAAACAGTCTTGACTTGACCTCTTGGGGAGATCTGGATCAATAACAATCCTTCAGTATTATCCTGAGTGAGCTAAGATGTTCATCCTTTATGCTCTTACTCAATCAGTTATTGGATGTTGGTTTTATGGGAAGAGAGGTGACTTTGGGAGAAAAAAGACTGGACAGTTGATAAAATTTCAGAAGGGTTTCCAGCTGAAGACAGTCTGCCTATGACCCTTAGTGCCAGTTTCTCTAGAGTTCTGATAAACTTCTCTTTCTGGAAGAAATGTAGGAAATGAATGATATTGGGTTAAACCACTAATCTAAATACTAGAGCTGGTCTCAAGACCAGAGCTGAAGCACACCATCTCCTGTGTCTTCCACCCATGCTAGACTCCCTTCATTATCAGTTAGAACAGCTGGTATCAGTGGATTAGCTAGAGATGTAACCCAAACCTTCATTTCTGAATGATTTGAGCCCCTGGCACTATTCTTTTCTCAAGATGCAGTTGCTATAGTTTTGCATTTTCTGTTAAACCCGAGAGAGAATCACCTAATATCCTCCTCATCCCTTCCATTTTTTCTGCTCAAGAGAATCACTAATATCCTCCTCATCTCTTCCATTGTGTGACTACAGCCTTATTTTCTCCTAATGATCACAATTCATTCCCCAGCCTGGATGGTGACTTCTCTTCTTGTCTTCTGCTTTCTTGACACAAGAAATGTGATATATCCAAGTGGCAATCACAGCTTATGATTCATAACTTTCTTTATGCACCCTCTGCCAGTGGTGTCTCTACTTTAGGAACAAAAACTTCTAAATTTGCAGATACTAGTTATGGTCAATGAAAGCATATTGGGAGTGTTGATAAGGAGAGCTAGCTATACATTTCTAATTTTTTGGTGTCTTGGACTCCATGTTTCCTCCTGTAGAAACAATACTATATAAAAGTGTATATGTGCATGCATCTGCATCTGTATATTTATAAACATATTACAACAGTGTTCAATCTGCCCTGAAGGTTGGTGCTTAATCTTACTAAAGTATTGCCTCTAAGCAGATGCATCCTTTGTCTACAGTCTGTTAGGCCAACAACTTCTGTATAAGGTTTTGGATTCAAGGACATGGTGCCACTCCCAGCATCTGGAATAAAGTGAGAATGCTGGACAGATAGGATGATAACGGTGATTTCATGTTAGATCAAGGACTCAGTAAGTCTCTAGATAGTTGTACTGGCTGAAATCCTGTGGGTAGTAAAGAAAAACATACCTGCATTATGTGTCTACCCCTGTAAGAATGAATCACTGGCTCAGCTTGAAAAAGTGTACTGTAATCAAGTATTGTTTCTTTGAGGGATGATATCATATGAAGAACTCAGCATTGGTCCCCATATCTGATGTTAGGAATGTTGGCTTGTTTGTTATTGTTGCTCAGGACCCTTTTTATTTTTATTTACCAACTCCATTTTCTCTCTGTTCTAATTGGAAAAATTCAATTAATCTGACCTCAAACTCATTGATTTCGTAGATCCTATTCTGTCATTTCCACTCTACTTTTAAGGCCATCCATTTTTTATTTGTTCTGAATGTCATTGTATTTTTGATTATACAATATGCATCTAGGTCTTTCTCCATAACTTTTATGTTTTTGTTAAGGTTTTCTTTTTTATTTTATTCAAGAGAATTAATAATTTCTTGATAAAGCAATTTTTTGATGTCTATTTTAAAATCTTTGTCATATAATTCTAACATCTGATTCATCTATGAGGATTGAGATGGAAGATCAGAAACTCACTCTTCCCTTCTGAAACTATGGGATTCATAGGGGATGATTTTTCTATTGTGTTTGACTGGGGTATAACAGATATTATTGAAAGTTTTTCTCTTCTGTTAGGCCACCCTTTTTCCAGTCCTTTAGCTAGAGAGTAAGATTTTTGATGAAACTATTATTTGTCAGTCTATTGTAGTTTCTGGCTTTCAGGCTACTACAGTGGTCTATCCAAGATGCATGGGAGATAAGAAAATCAGAGATCCCTGCAGAGTCATTCTTCAAATCGCAAGGTCTCTGAATAATTTTTCTTTCCAATTTCCAGGGTTATGATTGTTTTCTGTCTTGGTGCAGGATATTTAGCAGTAACAGGAAAAACCTAAAAATAACAGGGTTACTCCATCTTGGCTAGCTTTTAATTGTCTATCAATCTCTGAGCATCAGGCCCCTACCTTACTATTTATCTAACTTTACTATTTATCACCTATTAAGATACTTTCATCACCTGGCTGCTATTGTAATGGAGTCCTGCCACCCTCATTGATTATTTGGAGGCAGACCATGATGGGCCCCTTGAACTCTTATTATAAAATATGCCAAGATGACAAGGCCCTGACTACTTGTTAATCCTGGCTATTTATCTGGATTATTTATGCAGCTGGCAGTTCTGCAAAGTGAGGTCATATTTTCCTTTAGACAAAGAGCCACCTTTCTTCTCCTTGTCAATAATTTCAGTTTTACTTATTGCCTATTGCTCTTTTTCCTTTTAACTATAACTTTGTTTCTGATCTCGGAGAATTTTGTCCTTTGCTAGCATCCATGAACCTGTTTCAGATAAGTATATTTACTTGTAAGTGTGGTAAATCCAATACTGTGATAGCTCTCACTGAGCTTAGCCCTCTAACAATTTCCTTTATTGTCTCTTATTTATAGAAGATGGCAATCATGCTTTCTGATCTATGCATTTTCCTTTGTCTTGGTAAATCAGTTATCTTCTCATTCATCTCATGGAACATGATCATTTGTTGTATATTTTAGCTTTACGTAATGTGTCTACTCCAGCATATTCATTTCTCTAAGCTTTTAAAATCACTTTTCCACCGTCCTAACAATTCTGATATATCAACCATATTTAGTGTTGGATATAGCTTTCTTAATGCATATAGGAGATATCTTTGCAGCAAGTTTGCATAGTCCTCCTGGAGCCCTTTCCAGGATTTTAAATTATGTGTTCTAGTAGAGTTCTTCCAGTTTGATCAACTATTCATCATAGTACCTGGTCTACCCAATAATACTCAAATGTATTTCCTGGCTTCTGCTGCACATGTCAGCTAGACCTTACAACTTTTGGGGGTATTTAGTCCTTTTGTCTTATCAAACCCAGCACATCCTCAGCTATATTAGATTTTTACATAATCTTAGTCATAGACATTTTTTTTTCTAGAAGGCATATGAGAAGAATATGGAGGCAGAGGGATGTGGAAAAGAAACCTCTGCATCTGTTCCAAGGAAAGGGGAAATGCTAGCTCTTATTAAGTAGGGTTTGGCCACTTTTACAGGCTCAGTGGGCTCAGGAAAATCTAATGATTCACAGTTTGGGGAATATCAATGAGATATCTGTCGCCATATTATGTGTCAATGTCCTATTCTTTTGTGGCAGAGAAGACCTTCCCTGGTTGGGGGTTTTATACTTTTTGGAGCTATTCTGTTAATTAAATCCTTGGCTTGATCCTCAGCTTTCTTTGCCCTTTTATTGCAGAAGATGAAAGCATCATTGTAAACTACTCAGGAATCATGTGGTTATAGACCTAGCATCCAGTTAGCAATTCATTCCTCTCAAATTTCCATTACATTTTTTCAAAGTTCCCAATTGATCTTTGCAATAACCATCAATTACTTATTTTTTATATTTGTTGTATCCTCCATATTTCTCAAATACTTGATTTATCATATACATTAATAAAATTTTCAATCAGTATATATTATTATAAATACCACAAGTGTAGGTTTCAGTAGTTGTACTGTCTCTTGTTTAGAAGCTGCGTGTGCTGTGCCCAATACTGTGGATGGAGCTCTCATTGTTATCCAGAATGCCACGAATCCTATATTATGGCTTTCTTTGACAGATTGCTCCCTACAACTATCATAGATTGGCTCACTTGGAAATTAATTGTTAGATAGATTTTAGCATGCATGTTGCTATCCTTTATTGTGTAGAATTTTCTTGGAGTAATAAACACTTATGCAAGAAAAGGGTAAGAAGCAGGAGTGGAGTGAGGAAAACATTAACTAGCATTGGAAGCCCAAAACAGCCTTAGCCTTCCCTAAAGGGAGTTCTGGAGATAGAATGTCTTATATTTTCAGAGATATCCTAATTGAGCCAAGATCTCCAGCCTTTTGTACTAAAACTGTTTAGAAACTGAATATGGGCTTCCCAAGAGGGAATGTGATTTGGGTGACAAGACTCCCTCTGGCTGAAGTGCAGATAGTTTAAAGGATAGATAATGGTGTCCACCAGCAGCATTCCCAATTACAATCATATTATCTGATCACAATACAATTAATTAATAGTAAAATGTTAACAACACCTCCATAAAATAATGCAAGCAATTCCCTAAATAATGCTTGCTTTAATGAAGAGCTTATATATCTGAAAAGCAAACAGAAAGATAACAAATCAGTACTCATAGGAAATAGTCTGATTCATAAAATACTATGATTATATAAAAAATTAAATAAATAAATCACTGAACTACTGAAGTAAAACATAATAAAATAAGTATTAGTTGTATAGAAAAGGACTAATACAAATATAAAGGACAAATTAAGTAAGAATCAGAAAGAGCAAAATAAAATTTCAAATCTAAAAAATGTTTTTAAAAAAATATTTTAATGAAAAAGTATTCTAATATAATTGAACAATAAAACTAGGGAAATGTCAAAACTATCAATATTAGAAATAGAAAATTAATACAGTCGCACATATAGTCAAACATTTAGTAAAATATTGTGTATGACAATATGCTAATACATATAGCACCTTTATAACTAGAAATCATTATAAATACATTTGTGTATATACATACATAAGTAAGTTGCTTTATATATATGTATAATTATACATACCACCCAAATTTATACATACTATTTGTCCTAGAGAGATAAAAAAACCTCAAGTTATCTCTCAAGATATCACACATTTTTATTATCTGTTTTCCCCCAATACCATGAACTATTCCTGAGAGTTAATATCTCCATAGCAATTTTATGTCTTTGCTATTCTTAGTTTTTCTTTCTCTAATTTAATGTTATAACCTGTAAAAATGTTAAGCTTCTTCTTTTTTAATATTATCACTCTTAGAATGAGGAATATTCTTTCTCAATATTTTATCATCTATTTAATATACTTTACTTATTTTTATAATGCCTCACACGTTAGGATCCATACTTGAAACATTTTATAAATTCTACCTATATTTTGAAATCTAATGAAATAGTCATTATGTGTACCAACACAACTTATGAATTTTATTTATCCAATAGTTTATTTTTCTTTTTCTATAGTATAATTAAGCATTCTCAAATATTAACCGAAATCTACATTATACTGATGCAGATTAAAGAGAGTCATGATGGATAAGAAGACAAAGCCAGATATAGGTATAAATATGTTTAACCTTGTAGATTTGATAATTGTAACATATTATAATCTTTATGAATAAAAATCATTATTCAAAATCAGTGGCTGACTATAGCATATTTTTAGGGGGATGTGGAGAGGAAGCTATAATTTCTAACTAGTGTTTTGCAAGAAGTTCCTCATATATCCAAGATCAGATTATAAATAAAATAAAATAAAATAAAATAAATATAATAAAATAAAACACCAAACTCTATATGACTTTTATTATACACTTGTGGTTGGGAAAATTAAAATGACTAAAATCATTTCATCTTTTCATTTAAAAAATACTTTGCTAAAACAATTTGATGATGTAAGTAAAATTTGAGATTTTGTTTACAAGAACTAAATTTAGTTAGATGCATCTATTTTTGTATTTCAAATTCTACTTAGGATATGAAAAAATGTTTAACTAATATGAATTGTAAAATATGACCTCAGCTAAAGTCAGTCATCCAATTGAGACATTTTTCCTGAAATTTATACATGCTATTTTATGGCCATTACATAAGCAGGCTGTTTTATCTTCTATTATAGATTCATTCTGCCCTGGGGAACCCAGCTGCCAAAAAAAATGTGTTATCATTACATGCATGTCAAAAAAGATACGACACACTTCACTAAAATACACTCATTCAACACACTCATTTGGCAATCTCCAGCTGCTACATATTTAACACAACCTTGAAATTATCTACTGTATTGGGAATTGAGAGCAAGATTTACTTCAGTAGAATCTAAAACTAATTAAATAATATAATTTGCAGTTTATTCCTTTAAATTCATATAAAAACAAACCTCTTTTAGCTAGACAGGTTTTTTTCTAGAAAAAAATGAATTTACTACATTCAATCATAATACTGTAATGCAACCATAGTGATTTAAAGACATCAATAATTGGATTAGAAAAAAATAAAAAATATATTGATTCTTTTAGTTATATATTAGGCATGGATTTAGGAGAATTTTTTACACATATATAATCAATTTTCTTTTTATTTGTTCAGTTGGCATTGATGATTTATTCACTTTGAGTAAATATTTCTACCTGAGTCATTTCTAAAAAGTGTTTCTTTTTGTCAAGATATATTTAATTAATTCCAGAAATCATCCTCTGACCATACGAAATTTAATCTAATATATCAACTGCAAATATATATCTACTCATTTTAAAGCTCTTTTTTGATGGTCTTGCTTCAAAACGACTATACTTAGAGCTAAGAATTTGCCTTAATGACCACTTTGTCACAATGATCCCTTTACAAATAAGTTTTTTTAATCAAGACTTCAATGTAGAAAATGAATATATACATATATATATTAATCCAGTCTTTTATTTTAAACCATTTAAACACTATCCATCTTTGTTATAACATTTTTCTAAAAAGTTTTAATTTTACAAAATTTTAATTTAAAGAAGATAATTTTTAATATCATTTAACCTATAAATCATCTCAACTCTATTCAACTCTATTTAATCATTTTTGTCTTTCTTTATTCTAGAATATTAACATCAAGAATGCCAGAACTTGGTTAGGTTTTTAATGTTTTTTCCCTTGCTGCATCCTTATCTCTCATAACAGCAACTAATATATAGTAAGCACTTAGTAAATGTGTGTTGATTGCATAAATAACATTTGAGGCACAGCAATTATTCTTAGAAGTCTCAACTTTGGCTTACTGTTGGCAATGTTTATAACTGAGGAGACTAGCTATAACCCAACCATTTTTTGTGTGCCAAAATTAATAATTTTATTCAAAAAACAATAATGTAGGCTTTTTTAGTACATGAAGTAGTTTAAATTGTGAAAAATTAAGTTGTTCCATATTTCTATATTACAAATTAAAGGAAAAATTATCAAAATGGTCTACTAGGCCACACAAAATTTGGTTCTTTTTGATTACACTTCATAATACTCTGCCCTTTGTAAATTCTACTCCAGCCACATTGATCTTTTCTTAAATACTCCAAGCACAGTCCTGCCTCAGGGAACTTTATTTGTATTTTATTTTGTCTAAAATTTCTTCCATGTGTCTACTTGAATTGCTCATAAACTCGTGAAATGTTTTACTTATATATCTCTCATATATCCTCATCATCCCTTCTTCGACAAATCTATTTAAAATCCTGTTTTATTTTGCTCCCTAACTTCCAACATTTTTTATTGGGAAGAAAAACACTTAAATTATATTTAATAATGCCAAGCACTTTTTTAAGAACTGAACAAAAACTAACTTATTTAATTCATCAAATATTTAATCATTCTTCCTAGTCTATTTTTGAGTTACTTATAAGAGAAATTAAAAAAAAAAAAATCAACACTGGAGACAACAAAAACAGCAAAAGAAAACTTCAGAAGACACAGAATGAAAGTTCTGTTTCAGGGTAAAGAAGAAACTTCACAGTTTAAGAAATAAGTATGGCTGCTTAGAAAGGAAGTCTTTGGGAGAAAAAAAAAGAACCAATTTTATGAGTATATGAAATGTATTATAATATGTCTGTGAAACAAATGCCAAGGTGTGTGGCGTAAAACATATGATATTTATTGTGCTGGACATTTACCTGTTACTGTGTGATTTAGTCTCCATCTTTTCTCTGCCCTACTCTGTACCACAACAGACTCACTCCTGCATATTACATTGTCCAGGCTTCCTTGTCAAATAGATTCCATTTAGGTTGGTCAATGGAAGGCAATGCAGGAGATTGAAGACCATGGAAAAAAAGAAGCTAGCATGTAAATTGCCTTCTCTCCTTCCCCCATTGCTACTCTTCACTCTTCCATCTTTATTTTTCTTCCTTCTGGGAAAATAGTGAAAGATATGGATTAAAAATTCAATAGTCATTCTTTCTGTAAGTTAATTAATTAACTGTGGAAAGAGTTTCTATTGATTTAGCTTGGAATTTTATTTCTCTCTCAACCTCATTAAGAATTATCTTTATTCTACCATGAAATCCAGTTCTCTCCACATACTTGATAAAATTTTATTCTTATCTATTCCAGTAATAGTGGTTCATTTTGAACTAGTTTATGAATAATCTTTATAATTTAACCCTCAGGTTTTCCAATACTATTCAGTAATTGTATATCACTTCGCCCTGATTTGTTCTAATAAGTTATAAGATGATTTAAAAATAAACAGATGTTATGCATAAAATAAACTTTCGCTTTTACTTCTAGTAAAAAACTAGCATATGATTCTAAAATAAATAAATTCAAAAGGATACTTATAAAAAATGTTATTTTAATTAGAAATAATGCTTACATTGTTGTGTATTCCTGAATTATCACACAAACAGAAATTCAAATCTGATAAGTGGCATAGAATTAAATTGAAGCATAAGATAAATGACATAAAATACTCATATAATTATCAAAATGTAATCTAGGTTTGGTATAGCTTAACATCTTTTATCTAAAGCATCTATGTCATTGAAAATTCATACTTGTTGCTAGATATTTCATTAAGGGTGAATATTGCTACAAATAGTATTAATTGAAAGCATATGCTGTGTAAAACCTTGAATAAAGATTTAGGGAGAATGTGATAGTTTTTGTATTTCATGAGCATTTAATCTAAAAGGACCATAACACACATACAAAATTAACAGTTATGAAAACTGTCATTGCCAAAATAAATAATTTAGTGAATTATTACGTATATTCCTAAGAGAGTTATCATTACATGGAGAGAAAGCAGAGAAGAAATATGTAGGAAAGGGATCTTTATCAAGGCCACAGAAAATGAATTTCATAAAAAAACACATTACGTTTTTATTTTGAGAAATTTAAAGCTCAGTCTGGTTTAAAAGTGCATTTTCTCTTTTATTTTATTCTACAACATGACCATGGATTTTTGTTTCAGTTATTTGTTTGAACGCCTCCAATGACAGTTTTCACTGTGCAGTGTTTAATAGAACTGTTTCAATAAAATATATCTCCTTGAATCTTGTTTGTATGCCATTAAAAGTTATAATCATGTAATACATACAGAAAATTTTGAAATGAGTTATTAAATGCTCCAAACAATTTGCTCGTGAAGAGGGAGATTTTATGTGCAAACACACAAATCTACAAACACATTTACACACTTAAACAGTGTAGATGTGTTGCTAAAAATCATTTACATATTCTTATTCTGTTTGAGATAAAAATTTTAAGAATATCTATTACCTCATATATTTGCAGGTCACATAAATTAGATCTTTTAAAATTTATTGGGTTTATAAACATAAGATAATTTAATTCATTTGACTATAGTCAGAATATAAAGATTTTGATATATTCTAAGCCAAAAGAGAAACTGTATATGAGATTATCTGTCTATTATTGTTATTTATAATAAGGTCAATTTTCTAATACTTGACATTTAAGTAGATTTATTACTTATGCTTTTATTCCCTGAATATTTTAAACAAAGGAGATCTGACATTTTGATAAGATCTCATCACTATGTGTCCCTTATATGCCACTAAACTAAGTTAACGCTCTGCGAGAGAGTTCTAAGTTACTCTGATTTTGTGTAAGAGTCTGATTTTGTTTAAGGAGACTAAACCGATAATATGTTTATACTAATTCTATTTGCTTATTTAAAGAACAATAATTTTTATGTCTCATCTTAGAGGGTATTACATTCCAAATTTATTTACTCTGACTTTTAATACAACATATAAATGATAAAGAATGTTATTTTTTAAAAAATATATATTTATTAATCTATGAATATCATCCTAATAAATTATGAGCTATAAAAAAGACCAAATAAACCATGATTCCTATCTTGGGAAAATTAAATATAACCAGAGCATTAAAATAATTGTCATTATATTTTATATAATTGAAAGGGCTGAGTTTAATATAAATTTAAATAAGAGTAATAGGGGACTTTAATACTCCACTTATATCAATGGATAAATCATCCAGACAGAAAATCAATAAGGGAACATAGGCCTTAGACAACACAGACAGATGTACTTAACAAATATTTACAGAACATTCCATCCAATACCAACAGAAAACACATTCTTCTCAAATGCATATGGAATATTTCCCAAGATAGACCACATGTTAGGCCACAAAATATCCTCTTAATAAATTTAATAAATTTAAGAGGAGTAAAATTGTATCAAGTATCTTTTCTGACCACAATGGTATAAAGCTAAAAATTAATTACACAAAGAAAACTGAAATATTCACAAATGTGTGGAGATTAAATAACATCCTACTAAAAAAACAATTGGTCAAAGAAGAAATCAAAAGAGATCAAAAAAATAACTTGGGAGAAATAAAAATGGAAATGTAACATTCCCAAATGTATAGGATATGTCAAAAGGAGTTCTCAGAGAGAAGTTCATAGCAATAAATGACTAACCCAAGAAACAAGAAAAGTCTTAAATAAATAACCTAAATTTACACCTCAAGAAACTCGCTAAAAGAACAAACACAGCCCAAAATTAGTATAAGAAAATAAATAAAGAGTAGAGCTGAAATAGATGAAATAGAGACTAAAAATAACAACAACAATAAAAATCAATGAATCTAAGAGCTGGTTCTTTGTAAACATAAAAACAAAACAAAAAGGCAAACATTTAGCTTGTCTCACCAAGTAAAAAGAGAGAACTCAAACAAATAAAATCAGAAATGAAAGAGATGTTACAACTGATACCACAAAAATACAAGAATTATGAGAGACTACTATGAACAGTAGTTATGTTCTATAAGGTCATTGCAAACACAAAATTAGTCAGCCAATTGTGAGACTGAGGGCCTTTGATCTTTTCTGGGCATGCACACAATCCTGCACATGACATGGTGTTCTAAATTTCCAGGAATATTTTAAAGCTTTCCAAAGGTCATTATAGATATCTAATTCCTTAGTTTTACTTTTTCATTTTTATTTGGTCAGCTTTTTGTTATCCTCAATGACATTCCTGCTTCAGACAGCTGTATTGTTAAACAATTGTGGGTGAGTTTTTTTTTGTTTATTTTTGTTGCTTCTTTCCACAAATCCCCTAGCAAAAGGGTTCTTAGCACATGATAGCTCTGAGTCAGTTCAAATAAATGCAAGCCTTGAGAATGAACATTTCAGAGAATGAATTCAAGACAATTCAACTGGTGACAATTCTGTGGGAAGGAAGCTTTGGGGTAGCTCTATGCCCATTCTTCTAACTCCAAATGGTTTGAAGCTGTTTATCTCATAACTACTGTATTTGAAAGAATATTGGTTTTCAAGACTATTTTGGGTTTAAGGAAAGAGAGATGGAAATCAGATAAGGGAAAATATCAAAACTTCAGTTTTTGCAAAGATTTAGCCTTTTTCTTTCTTGAATAAACCTGTCTTACATTGTTGCAAGCCTTTGTTAACTTCCAGAGATATGAAAAATTTGTTTTTGATTGTTGTCAGCATTATCATCACTTTTATAGTGGTAGTGATTTTTATGATTTTTTACATTTCCACTCTTGAAGTGCTTTTTTGTTTCTATAAAGCTTTCCAATGAACACCTGTGAAAGATTTTACCTTATTTGGTAAGAAAGAATAAAAAGAGCAATATGGTAAGATGGTTCAAAGAACATTTGAGACACCTATATTGTTCATCAGAAAAGGTATTTTTAAAAAGCATGTTTGGATAAGATCTCTAAGTCAGATACAAATCATGTTAATTTCCTAACAGACAGTAAACAGAGTAATTGACTTTGGAGTAATATTTTTTCCAAATAAGAAGTTCACAGGTTAACTTGTAACCTATGTCTGAGCTTTAAAGGAAGAATAAACAGCAGAATCAAACAAACACAGTTTCCTGGATTTTTTAATATGTAAATTAGCCTGTTAAACATGTGTATTTTGGCCTGTTCTCCTTCCATGTTTCAGTTAGGTAGATAGTCAGACATGAGAGATAGGGGGAACAAAAGAGTAGGGGCTCAGCCCAGAGAGAGCCCAAGGAGCACCCTACTGTAGTTAGATAATCCTTCCTGTATCCCCAGAAACAAAGGACAGAAGAGTATAGTCTTAGCTGGCCTAATCTGGCTGCAGATGCCTGCGAAGAAGATACTACCTTTATTTACCTACAATTTAAACTTGATTATAATACTATGTTTATGCCTGAATGTTCATGAATCTAATTATAACAGACTGAACTCTGGGTAAGCACATGCACTCTAAGCCAAGAGTCAACCAAAATGACTTCACTTGCCAATCACCTAGGAACACCTTTGGGACCACTCATCATGGTCCAAATATCAGGCAGACATTCCCACTTCTGGGCCCTCCTTTTGGCCCCTTTGTTGTTGTAGTTATTATAGCACTCTGTTGCATCCCTTATCTCTGGGATCACTACCTCCTTGGAGCATTCTTTGGCTTTGTAAAATATACTTTCAATAAAACTATTAAATCTCAATGGCCTGTGATTATTCACTGTATCGTTTGAGGAAGAGCAGAGGGGAAAATGCTAACTACACTTCTTCACTGTCCTTATCCCTCTCCCTGCCCCCTGCCTTAGGGGCAACACCAAACTCCAATCAGCCCCAACAGTAACATTTACTCAATTTCCAACTCCATCTTCTCATTCTATACAGAAATTATCTTACAGTCTTACTAATATATCTTTACTGGATTCACACTTACATTATGCAACCTAAATTTATTTTAAAAGAAGCAATATGTGCTGAAAAATATTGTCGTTTATAAAATAAGATTATATTCTTGCTTAATTAAAATTATTTTAATGTATTTGATTAAAAATCTATAACACTGTAATGTATAATATTTTTGTTCCATTATTTATAATTCACTTATAATGTATTTTATATAAACAGTTTTCTAAGAAATGACCAGAGTAATTTTCAATATATGACTCCAGGTAATGTAATTAATTATTGATGAACTAAAATCACTGACAATACTTTTCATTTCTATTTTCATGAACTCTATATTATAAAACTTTACTTTTAAACTATATATACTAACTTATGATTTTAAATGGTCTATTTTAAATTAAAAAAATATTTTAATAATTTTACAAGTTTTATTAAATCACATTTAAATGGTAATTTGTATAATAAGATACTAACTAGAATATAATCATTTTTATTAAAATTTTCTTTAAGTTATAAAATATTTTACACAAAATAAAATATATAATTAATATTACTTTACATAGAAGTAATTTAAAAATTAGCTAGTAATAACTGAGACACTCAACAAAGTTTTGTTTTTTCCCAAAAATATTAATTTTGCTCTTTTTTCCCTATCCACATGTAACTGCATTCTCATTCAGGTATGTTTCTGTATGCTAATTAGGTGCCTCAAGGTCTCTTCTAGACTTTTAACTCTATCTTCAGAACTGTCAGATAAATTAACAACTAGGGTTGCATTTTACATATAAAGAACTATAACCCACTTTTGAAGACTTATGCATTCCGATAATAGTGCTGATGGGACCACTTTTTAAATATCCTGTAGAAGAGTCAACAACTGAAGAAACCTTTGGTTAGCTACTGTTAAAAGGTTTAAACAACAACCACATTAGTATGCATTTTGTTGTCCTAAATAGACAGTGGGAGCATTTGGTGAATTTGTATGTTTCTTTTCTAGTCTTTCTTTAAATACATCCATGATTAAATATGAGGTTTTACATTCAGCAGTCAGAGATATTTTACAGAATCAGTTTCCTAGAACACTATTATGAAGTGATATACTTTGCTGGATAGAATCAGTTTTATGTGATCTTTTCCCTGTCGCAGAACATTATTAATCTAAACTCTAAAAATAACTTAAGATATTATGTGTAATATTAACTGATCACAGCATTATTATTATAATATACTGTCAGTGTGTATTTATAATATCTATAATAAAATAATTGTGACTCAAAATAATGCTTTAAGATTTCTTAAATTTTAAAATGTACATTAAATAATTTTAAAAACATAACTTAGCTCAAAGGAGAGAATCACTGTTGTTTTTTTTTTTGAAAATAAATATAGTGAAATAATAGTACTATGAAAAAAAGCAGGCTTGTACTGCATACGAGGCTTATATAAATCTACTCAAAGAAAAATTGCTGTAGCAGAAATAAAGTGTTGGAGGGAAAATAGACCAATAAGACTCAATTAGAATAAACCATGTGGCACTGGATTACTGTTGGATTCATCACTATAAATATGTTTAGATATATGTGCATATATAGGCTTTATCACTGTCTTCTGAGGAGGTGTAGAAGGGATGCAGGGCAGGGCTAATTCCCTCAAGTTTAGGGAGAAGTCCTTGCTAATATAAGACAGAAATAAAAAAGAAAGAAGGAAAGAAAGAAAAGAAAAGATATAAAGAATAAGATATACAGAAAAGATATACAGAAAAGGAAGAGAGACATAAAACTGTTTTTGTTCATAGATGACATGACTGTCTACATAGAAATTCTGAAAGAACAAAAACACTGAAACTAATAAGAAATTATAGCAAGATTCTGGGGCACAAAATTAACATATGAAAGTTAATTGCTTTCCAAAAGTAAGCATGTAAAATTTCATATGAAAAACACAATACTATTTACATTAAACTTTCCACAAAATATCTATGTAAAACAAAGTATGTACAAAATTTATATGAGTAAAATTACACAACTTTATTGGAAAAAATTACATAAGAATTAAATAAATGAAGAGTATTTCATATGCATAGATAGAAAGACTCAATATTATCAAGATGTCAGTTTTCCCCAATTAATTTATAGATTTAGTGCAATCCTAATCAAAATACTAGTAAGTTATTTTGTGGAGATAGAAAAACTGATTCTAAAGTTTATGTGGAGAAGCAAAAGATCCAGGATAACCAACACAATATTAGAGGAAAAGAAAACAACTTTGGAGGACTGACACTATCCAACTACAAGACTTATTAGAAAGATACAGTAAACAAGACAATATAATATTGATAAAAGGACAGAAAAATTAACCAATGGAACATAATAGAAAACTCCCAAATAGAAACACACAAATATAGTCAACTGATCTTTGACTAAAAAACAAACAAACAAACAAACAAAAACAAAGGAAATCAATGGAGTAAAGATAGTCTTTTAAAAAAATTGTGCCAGAAAAACCAGACATACACTTTCAAGAAAATTAATCTAGAACTGAATCTTATACATCTCAAAACTTCAACTCAAAATGGATATAGACCTAAATTTAAAACGTGAAATTACAAAAGTCAAAAAAAAAAAAAAGGCTAAAATCTAGATGACCTTGGGTTTGGCAATGACTTTTCAGATACAACAAAGTCATAACCAATGAAAGAAATAATTGATAAGCTTGACTTTCATAAAGTTAGAAAGTTCTGCTTTGGGAAAGACATTGTCAAGAGAATTAAAATACTAACCACAGACTGGAAAAAATTATCTGATAAAGTATTTTAAAAATTTTCAAGAAAACAGTGTTTAATACTGATATAACTGGTGTTATGCTTGTGGGATTCTCACAGAGAATTTCTCTTCATAAATAGGAAGAAAAATCTTCCATTCTCCAGGTAGAATACTGACAGCCAGCTACCCTTAGCTCAGCCATTTGATGAAAGTGTGGTAGGAAGCATAAGGAAAATTTCAAGACACATTTTCAGATTATACAACCAAGGCAGCAGCTGTTTTGCTCCAAAATAATTTTAATAGTTAAGTAAATGTTAGTTGTATTTTCTTTTATTTACAGTGAAATTTATTTTGTTTTAAAACATGTCAATACAAAAGGGAAGAAATGATCATCAAGTCATCTGAGAATAAGAAGTTATAAAAAATTCCATAAAACATGAAAAAATGCAAGGCAGAAAATGTATTTTGTGATAGCAAATGAAGAAATCTTATAAAATTGAGTTATTTTTGTGTTGGTGCCACTTTATAAACAGAAATGTTATTCAGAGTAATAAACATCATTCACAGTGAAAATGGCTAAATCATACATGATTGTCATTAAGTTGCCTTAGGTTAGATTACATTTTTCTCTCCTAATTTCCACAATTTAAAATGATTTTCAAATTGCATAAAAGCCAATTGTCTTCCAATTTGCATAAAAATTAGAGTTATATCAAGAGCTAGCATAGGAAAACACAAAAAATATAAGCTCTAATAAATATATTCATGTTAAAGGACAGAGTAAGGAACTTTAGAGTAATTCAAAATTTATTAGAAAATATATTTTAATCTAAGAAAACATATTAGAAAATATATTCTAATCTAAGCTTCTGAAAAATGAATGAGAAGCATCATCACAACAACAGGGATGCAAAAAAAAAAAAAAAGTAAAAATAAAAAGGCAACACAAAAAAGCCAGTGAATCACAGAGATAAGTTGAAAGTGTATGAAGTTCCTGGATTTGTAAATTTTAATTGGTTCTCTAATGAAATATAATGCAAATGTTCATCATCCAAAATTAAGGCAACTTTTAGAGATTATGTAAATGCACATCCATGCACTTGAGGACTTGAAAAATATCAATGATAACTACCCCTCCTCCAACTTCTTTGTTCTTTAAGTCAGGAAAAAGAAAATATTTAAGGTTTTAGTATGTCATGCAAATATGACCTGCTTGTCAATTACATGCATATATAAAAATAACGAGAACGTTTGTGTAAGGAGATGGGAACTTTAACCTCCTTTCTGCACAAGTGACTCAACTCTGACTATCCCTTTGTAGAGTTACACCCCTAAAAGAGGGATATTTATCTGGTTGATCAAAAATCAGTACTGGGGATTGCTTCTTTTGCCTTAAGAGGTGTGAAGTAGAAAGTGGCTATTTAGAAAGTTCTGAATCCAACTTATATTGGGGCTTTGTCTCTTACAATTCTATTTCTGTTTCTTGTTTGAAAAAGCAGTTGAGCTTAAGGCATTTGGTAATGCTAGATCTTTGACTAAATTACTTTAAAAATACCTCCAAAATCTTTTCTTAGTACAGTTGTCTATTGAATAACACGGGGGTAGGGATACTGACCCATGCATGGTAGAAAATAGGCACATAAGTTTGGACTGCCCCAAAACTTTACTACGAATAGCCTACTGTTGTCCGGAAGCTTTATTGATAACTAAAACAGTCAATTAACACATATTTTGTACATTATATATATTATATACTGTATTTTCACAATAAATTAAGCTAGAGAAAAGAAAACATTATTAATAAAATCATAAAGAAGAGATAATAAATTTAAAGTAATTTTGAAAAATAAAAAAAAGCACGTAACTGGACCTGGGTAGTTCAAATACTGCACAGTGTAGTTCAAGGGTGAACTACACTTAACTTTAGTCTCCAATCATTTTGAAAGTTCACAGAAAAATAATTTGGAATAAATGATATATATTATAAATAACAATTTTCAATGTTAAAATATGCTATTATTTTGGTATTATAGTAATATACTTTTAATCATAAGTAACCTTTTTTCCTGTGTAGAAATGATGCATTTCTCACAAAAGCTAATCATAATTACATAATTACAGTATCTTTATATCTATATCTTCTGTTATGAATTTGAGGTGATTTTGAGGTGAATATATAAAGGTGCACCAACAAAATACAGAGCAGTGGAAAATAATAATACAACTAATCTTTGCTTTTGTTATTAAATATTTAAAACCTCCATTCAGTTCTAAGCTTTCTGTAAGTCAAGGACAAAATGAAAATATGATAGTGTATGCATCTTATTTTTTGAAAGTATATAACATTATTTTGTCAAAAGATAAGTGTTTGAGAAATATATATACATGTATGTGTTTCATACATTCTAACAAAATTAAATTAAATACAACAGACAGTTTTTAAAACTGACATTATGGAATATGCAGACACATCCAGCTTAGGAATATTTCTTAGACCCTTGAGAAAAAGGCAAAGACATTTATGAAAAAGGATATATATAACTCTTTAGGTATCTGTACTGATATTTGTGAATATTAACTTCATAGTGGTAAGAAAAAAATACAGTGATGGTAAAAGAAATTAGTGATTAATATTTTGCAGCATGGCAATGTCTAGAGTTATTTATAAGATTTAATTTTAAACACTACACATTTATTATATGATGACAGTATTAAATGTGGCAGCAGAATGTTTGAGCCTACTTTTCATTCCACTTGAACATTGATCTGTGAAAAAAGCTGTAGAAGCAATGTTAATCAATGCATAAAGCTAGGACTACCATTCCATAATTCACCAGGATAGAGACAAGAAATGGTGGACCCAGCGTTAATAGGTGGCTGCACTCATCTGGATTGCAGTCAGTTTAATTTAAGCAGAAGCTGAGTAGATCATTTATCAGGATTGAATGTATTACTGTAATTCATTCCAGTGGTTGTAGGGAAACAGTAGTAGTATTGATGTGTGGCTGTAACTCATAATGACACAACCTGACTGGTTGCTTTCTACAGTGCTATTTTCAGCTAGAACAGTTTTTCTCTCAGAAATTTTAGTATATCATTGACTTATTAAAACAATAAGGTCAGATAAACATAACATCATCTTCCAGAACATACTGAGAAAGATTAAAATCTGTCAATTCATTTTAAAATTAAAGAAGCACTTGTAACTTACTTTATACTTATCATTGATCCTCCCTCTTTTTCCAATGCCATTATGTTTTCCATTCAAGATAAAAAAAAAAAAATCAAATTCTCGCCTCATACACTCCTTGATATTTTTGTAGCTTCTTGAAAAATTTACACATTTGATCCAGGTTTACCCATGATATTCAATATTGAAATCCTGAACTGTAGGAGTTACATATACTGCATCACACTGAGCATCTCCTATCAGTTCAGTGAAAATGTTTTAAAGTTAAAAATATGTTTCTCTTCCTAATCTTATCTGCTTAAAATAGAATTAAAACAATAATACAATATTGAATTATGTAAGCTAGTTCAGAAACTTTTCAGTGCTTCTAAACATCCTCTCCAGGGGATGTTTTTTTTAATCACCTTGGCAATCTCATCTATAATATATACAAGTACTTTGCTAAATTTAACATTTTGTCTTCTTTTTTATATTCTAACTCATACATTCATTAAAAGCTTTATTTAGAAGTGGCCTTGGCAACCATAATTTTTAAATTGTATTTTAACACATAATATAAAAATGTACCCTCTTAACCACTTTTAAGTCTTCAGTTCAGTGACATTAGTGCATTTATGTTATTTTGCACTTACAAATGCATTTGACATGATTAATCAATTTCAAATCCATTTTATCTTTTTCTGACCATTTAAATATTATCATTTACATGAATTTATAACTTTCTCTCCAACTCAGCAGTCCAGGTTCTTAGCCTCCTTTAACTTGGACATTTATAACAGATTTCTTACATTTTTCCTGACTATAGCTTCACTACTCTTCAGGTATTCCTATCATTAGAATAAAATTGTGTTTTTTGTGGTTTTTTTTTTTTTTTTTAGCCAAGCAGGTACTAATTCTACTTTAAACTCTACAGCAGACTCATTCTCCACAACCTAAAACTTTATCCACATTCCATGCTGCCATCTATCTTCAGAATCCTGAATGATTTCTCAGTTTTATTATCCATTTCTCTCCCACTTGTATTTCACGTTTCACCCACACTGAATGTAACTTACTGTTTTAGTAGTTCTTGAATTTGCACAAGCTGTTCGTTCTGCTGGAATAGTTATGTACGTTCATTAAACCTGTTTATTCTTAAATACTTTACCCAATCACCTTTGTTTTAAGTACTTCTCTTAAATCCTCTTCCTATTCAAGTGCAATTTTAGGTGATCATACTCATACCAGCACATAGCAGAGTACCTGCCATGGAATGTATTTGCAGTTATTTACTGCCATGTCTGTTCTGCTAACTAAACTCAATTTATGTAATTTCTACCTATTTACTTATTTATTCATTCATAATTTTTTATTCTTTGGCACCTCTTTTTTTTTTTTATAATGATATAAGAAAAACATTGTAGGAACAAAGGTAAGAAGCATATTCCTTGCTTTCAAGGAGCCATAGGTTTTATCCTTACCTGTATGCACATCTAACATATAATATATATGAATCCTAAGTAAATATAAATTAAACAAATTCACGAATAGAGAATTTTAGTCTTCTACATACCTGCTATTGATAATATCATCATATTTCTATCTTATTTGAGATGATTTGTATGCTTGTAAGAATTAAATAAAATAAAATATACATCCCTAGATTTTTAAATAAATATAAATTAATTACATATGATTTAATATAATTTAAATAAATTAACATATTAACAAATTATATATCTGAAAATAACTGCATAATGATACATCAATTTTCTGATTTATTCTTTACATCAAATGTTTTTTCAACTATAGTAATTTAGCAAAATAAGAAGACTCGAATTTGAAAAAAAATGACTAAAATAATAATTTTGAAATTTTTATTCACATGTTGAAAATACATAATTTATAAATTGAGACATTATATATAAATTATAATGAAGACTTATGAGCAGCAAGTGAATTTTAGAAAATATAATATATAATCATGTTCTTCCATTTACAAATATAGCCAAAAGATTAATTCAGGTCACAATTCAAACTTTTGTATGTAAAAATGTGGATTTTGTTACTAAAATATATATTTCACAGAATGTCTCCTACAGAGTAAAAAATTATTTGCTTTTTAATTTTTTGCAATCTTCATTATTTATATTTCTGCATCAGTAATATGCCTTAGTTTGTAGACAAAGTAGTCCATCAAATTAAGAGCACGTGAAAAGAAAATATGACTTTATATAAATGTGTATTTTGTCTGAAAGTGTGCTCTTAAACTTTATTTTTATTTTTAGATTGAAAAATATTTATTATATATGTTTCTACATATTTAAACACTTGTAACAGTACTATAGTTCCTCAGATATTTTATAAATCTAAAACGAGAATTCTCAGAAAAACTAAAACATAATATAAGAGATTGATGACACCATGTAATAATATATAGCAAAGAGAATAAATAATTTATAATTAGAACTTCACCCGGTAATAAGGATGTAATGTAAATCCCAAGAAACAAGATGTAAATAAATATCTACTGTGTGATTCAATTTATATAAAGTATAGAAACAGGCAAAATTCATCTCTGCAATAAAAAGTTAGCATAGTGGTTGTCCTCGTGAGGAAGGGTTGTAGCAACCGGAAGGGACTCACACAGGGATTTCAATGTTCCTGCTAGTATGGTTTCTCAGTTTGAGTCCTGGTTACATACCTAAGGTCATCAAGCTATATATTTATATGTTGCTTTCCTGTTGTAAATTAAGCTATAACAACAGAAAAGATTGATGAAATATTAACAAAAGTAGTCTCACATTAAAAATTAAAATATTAACAAAAAGTCACACATTAGATGTATTAATAATTGTTCTCTTCTGCTCCACACACTATTAAATTGCTTCTTTGGTTTTCATTTGTCAGTTCTGGAAATATTAAATTTCCATAATGTCTCTGTAAAATAACCATAGAACAATAATACAATCAACAAGTGATTTTTGAATGCCTCGTTTAAATCCATCTCTAACTAAGCCATATATATTCAATCTAATTTAATCCTTACAAGCACATAAAAAATTTCTATTATCAGATTAGGAAAGCAAGTCTTATAAATGTTATAATATTTACCAAAGTACACACTCAGAGGGGATATAATAGAAGTTTCATTCTAGAATACAAGATTTATTCTAGAATAACATGAATGTATATATCATAATGTAATTCCTATGTCAATTTCAATCTCAATATTAAGCTCTCTAGGCTGCTGTTTCCTCTTTCTGAGTCACCCTTTTTTTTTTTAAAGGCAGTGCGTGGTTGCAATTGAGTGTTTTTTATCATACTGCTTCTTGCCAGTAAATTTTGGATTTTTTAACAACCACCTTTCATTTCGTATTAGAAATGTTCTTTTCATTCCAAGCTGTCAGTGTTTCTTCTTGTATAATTTTCTCAAGAACTTTGTAGGTCTTTCCTAGATGTCATTGTGATACACTCCAGTAGACAAAAAAAAAATTCCTCACAATTAATTTTTTTTTCTCTGCTTGGATAGCTAAGAGATAACATCTTTATGCTTTTCAAAAGCTCCTTGGTTTGGTGGAGAAGATCCATTAGTTTCCTTGCTATCAGATTGAGGCTACTGTCATCTCTTAGATTCTCCCAGCATTTTTTTTTTTTTCATGATACTTCTTTCATTTTCAAAGCTAGAAGAGGAATGTCCCTCTCATTGAATCCCTTTCAGACTTGGAAGTTCTGACTTTGGTCTCTGACCTCTAGACCCAATTTAACGACCTCAAGTTGTCAGTTCAGACCTATTTAGATAATTTCTCTATCTTAAAATTTATTGGTTAGGAACTTTAATTACGTTTTTGGTTTCCCTTCAAAACTATACCAAGATTAATGTTTGAAATATTTAGAGAAAGTGGATATATATCAAGGTCCAGGAATGCTCTCTTTCTGTATTCAGCTGAATTGTGGAGTTAATAGATAATACATGACAACGTTGATATTTTATTCAAAAATAAGGTAGAAATTTTTATATCAGAATAATGTTTGTTTAATACTGTAGTCTTCAAGAAGAAATTACAAACCAAGTATATCATTTTAAATATTATATAAACAATTTTGGTAGAGAAGAATTATCTGTTAAATTAACAATAATAATATAATAACTGTTACTATGTTGTTATATCGAGGCCCGTTATTTGATGAAGCTTTAATGTTGATGAATCTTTATTTCTATGGTATGTGGCAAGCTCCCTTCTATCAATAGCATACATAAATAACATTAAATTTATGATGTCAGCATAAGCAATCTGATACTTATATTTTCTAGTTTAATTTACACTGAGATTCCATCAATTGCTCTAATCTGGAATGTATATCCATGGACTTCTTCAAACATGAAATCTTCAAATATGAAAAACAAATTTTCACATTAGAAGATTAGAAAAGCAAATCTTCAAATGTAGATACTGTATTTGTTATTTGTTATTTTTTTAATGTTATAATTATGGTAAAATTAGTGGCTGTGAATTAGAATCATGGATTTAGGAGATGGCTTTTTGTTAGAAAAATCAATGGAATTTTAGGTAGATGTATCAGATAATGAATTTTAGAGACATTTTCTATACTTGCAAAAACAAGGTAAAATAATCCATTGAAACCTATATTTTATATTCTTAAAACTTACTCCTTAGACTTACATATTAAAGGCTTCAATAGCTAGAAATAAATCTGGGATATTCTAACTACCTAGTGTACTCTATAAGTTTAACTGAATTCTATCCCAAATATAATGTCATATTTTCTTTGAAAAAACTTTTTCTAACAAAATGTAATATGGCAGAGAAATGGGACTTCATTGAGCTAACAAGAAAGTGTAAAAACATTTGTATAACATTTCATCACTGCTTGCTAGTTAATTTTAGAAGACTTTCTATGTGAAGATTTTTTATCATTTCAATCACTGGCGAAGTTAGAGAATTGTTATATTTAATCTAGCTCTACTTATTGGCAGTTATTATGACTTATTAAGTAGTTCTTTATGACTAAATTGGTATGTTATTTACCAGTACTTATGTTCTTTCGTTAAACACATTGTTCTCTTATTTTATGGCTGTATTTTTTAAGAAAAACATTTATTTCCAAAAATGGAATTAATAATTAATTAAATAATTAATAGTCAACACAAAGACTATGACATATGTTTAATTACATCTTACCTCATAGCCCTTCCAAAATTTAGATGCCATAAATACTACAGAAAGAATAATTCTGCATTTAGAAAGCAAAAACTCAAGCCCTAATAAGTAACTTTAGATAAATATTTCTTTCATTCATGTTTTGGAAAAATACTTATTAGAACCCAGGAATTGAGGATGCAAAGGTGCTCATATTGTACTCATG
Source organism: Pteropus medius (assembly GCF_902729225.1). Taxonomy (NCBI): domain Eukaryota; kingdom Metazoa; phylum Chordata; class Mammalia; order Chiroptera; family Pteropodidae; genus Pteropus; species Pteropus medius. The sequence continues at coordinate 1,045,852 of NW_024340848.1, forward strand.
CAGGAAGTTATTAAATAAACAGTGATGAGGCAATGTATCAAAAACACTAATAGAGCTTTAGGAAGAGTGCTATAAGAAAATTGTGGAAAGAGGAAGTAGTTTTGTTTGAGAAATTGTAGGTAATTTTATAGGCAAGAAAATCATATTAGTTAAACTTAGATAAGTAAGAAATGTGTTTATAGAAGCAGTAAAGAAAAAAAAAATGTGAGTAAATTTGCAGAAATGTAACCATTAAGGGATTTTTGAGCTTGCTTGTAAATCCATTCAATGCCTATGAATACTCTACCCTGTAAGGTAAATTTTGCCACTTGCATTCTCCAGAGAAAGTTAGGAGTGCAAGGACCATTTAAGCTCAAGTTCTTTTAGTTCAAACTTATTGTTTCTTTGAGGTATCTCCACTATTGAAAAACTTTAATTGGCTTCTTGTATTTGATTTGATTGTCATTAATTCCGTGTGACAATAATCAGAACTTTGTCTTGAGACACTTTTTATATCTGCTGTATTGTTGCTTCTTTCCTTCCTTTTCAAATAAAAAGAAAGATATCTTTGGTTTAAAAGGCTTTGGTGGAAAAGCCTCATTCTTCATCTGATATTTGCTATGTGTCCCTTTGGTAAATTTAGAAGTATTAACAATAGTTGTGGAAAATATGCCAGTAATTTAATTATTGCTGCAGACTGAGTATAAACTAACCTTTGTACAAATTTAAAAGCAGTCAGTTTTTTCAATACAGCAACACCCCAAATTTCTGGATCTTTTTTATTGCCATTGTTTCTCTTTCAAAATCAAGTAGTTATTTTTGAGTGCATTGTTTTTTGGTAATATCTTATAAAACATAGTCAATGACAGTAACACATAGTCAATAAAAACCAACATGCACTACATAATCTTGAATTTATTCCCTCGAACCACACGTTAGATGCATAATCGATCTCAAATAGTAGTTCTTCAATTATAATATTGATTATATCAAGCTGTAGCTTAAATTGACTTAACATTATGGCAAATACATTTTTTTTAATCTAAAAATGTATTTTAAATGTCAAAATCTTTAGCTTAAGAAATTCGTCAGTCGTTGTCTCATAGATGTATTCTGCTGGTTTCCATGGTAGGAAACTGCAACATAAAATTTCTAGGAACTGAAGCTAAAATCTCTACATTTAAAGATTCTAGTATGAAATGTTCAAGGACTCAGGTATTAATATTTGTAAATATTTGGTGATTTAGGCTATGAGACTATACAATTAAAACATCTAGCACTGTAATACAAAAGCCCAAAATGTGGTTAATATTTTAAACTACAGATTGATTTGAAAAAGATCAATTAAAAATTTTTTTCTAGGGAAATTAGGGTGTCAAAAAGGAAAGCAATATAGATTGTCTGAATGAGATCTAGAAGCCTTTGATGGGAGAACCTGGGTCTTCTGAAATTGAGAAAAGGAGAACACATAAATTTAAAAGATCTAGAATTGGAATAAGAATTTGAAGAAAGATAACACAGATTTAAAATTACATTGTTCAGTAGCTGCTTAGGGAAGTCATTAAAAATCATTATAGAGACTACGCGATGGTTAATTTTAGGTGTCCACTTGGCTAGCTCTAGTACCTAGTTTGGTCGAACATAGCGTAGATATTGCTGTGAGGATATTTTTTATATGTGATTAATATTTAAATCAGTAGACTGAATAGAAGACTACCCTCCATAATGTTGGTGGGCCTCATCCAATCAATTCAGGTTCTTAAGAGTGAAAACTTTGGACTCAAAAATAAAACATAAAAATCTTGCTTGAATTCCCAGTCTGTCTGGTCTTCACTGTGAACTATGGATCCAAGTCAGCAATATCAAATCTTATCTGAATCTGCTGGCTTGACCTACTAATTTTGGACTTGCAGCTCATACTATATATAGATAATATACATTATTTATAATGTATATTATGTATAATGCATATTATGTATATGTATATTATCTATATATAAATAATAAATATATACATCATATATTTAACTATATATTTTTTATCTTTTATATATTTAAACATTTTTATAAATATATATTTATATACTATTTTATATATTTATATATACAGATAAAACATATCTGTATCTATATATATTAATAGGATTTATATCTTATTGATTCTATTTCTCTGGATAACCCTGAATAATATAAACTAACTTTACAAAATGTATTAGATGAATTAAAATTTTTCTACAATAACTACTTTATCTAAAGAAAATATCATTTTTAGAGTATGTGCCCTTAGACTTCCACTAGTTGAAATGTAATGACTGGTTCCCACATACATTCAAAATCTGTAACAATTTAATTTAATCAATTGAAATTTCAGATTCTATTCTGTTTGTCTGCCTTACATGTAATAAATAATACTGAAATTTTAGTTAATGCACTGAAATTATATAAATGTGCATATATAATGAACTTAGGTAAAAGAGTAAAATTAATAGTTTGGTGAAATTGGAGGGCCTATAGAAGAACAATAAAGTAGTAATCAATGAGAAGAGAAATCAACTAAATGTACCAGAAAGTGAAAGATGAAAACCAGGGAAAATCTAAATGCAAAAAACAAACAAAACTAATACTGAAATTTACTGATAGAAATGAAATGAACTGTGTACATTTAAGAGAGTGACTTTCCATTAATTATTCCCTCAGAAATTAATGCTGGGTGATTGGTAAGAATAGTTTGAATTCTTGCTTATGAAAAAAAAAATAACAAAATCTATCTTTTATATTATTAAAATGTACAACAACAACAACAAAAAGGAAAGTGACATCAATTTAGGGCTTACTATAACCCTAAAATATATTACTTGAAAGTAAATACTACTGAAGTCGTGTAAATCTAGAAAATAATCGGTACCTTGAAAAAAATTCTGTAAATTAGTTTCCAAAAAAATTATTTATTTATAATATTAAGTCCCTAAATAAATAATGCATGAAACAATAATGAAAAATATTCTTAATCTGCCACTTTTTAAATTTATCACTCTCAAATATGATCATATACAAATTAATGCTTTTAATTGCTTCCATACCCAGTTGAATTTGAAATATGCTTTAACGGATTTATTTATCTTCTGAGACCAACTACAGCTCTTTACGGCCTTTACTTCTTTGACAAATTTATAACTTTGCTCTGAAATTAACAAATAGCCTACAGCTAAAAGGGGAGTTTTACACTGGATATGGTTATGATATAAATTAATATAATGAATCACCTGAAGCTGACGTGTTAACAACTAGAGAAGATATGATAAACTTGAAGAAATAAAGGCCCTTAATTATAGTCTGACCCAGCAGGTGAGTGTAGGCTCTATGTATTTTCAAATCACCAAGAATACAGCTGATATCAAACGGGAATTCAATCGGTTACTAAATTTTCTTATCGGAGAAAAAAATTCAGAAAAAAAATTCAGTGTCCTAAGTAAAAATTTTCAGAGAAATATCCTGGAGTAACACTCTAAAGAGACATAGAAGAGGAAAACCTAGTTTAGTAAGCTATACACAAAAATTTAGAAATGTTAGGTGTTTACATTATTAAATATTTCAAAATTTCACATCACAGAGCCAATAATCTAGAATTTAAATTTGAAATAAGACAGAATATACACATTTAAACCTTTAAAGATATGTGAAAGTCAGTATAGCAAGAAGAAATCTTTCAGCAAGGGTAGCACTCATGATTCTCCAAAAATACAGCTCTAGGTGCAACATTCCTGGGCTATGGTAAAGAAATTTTCCCTAACAAAATTAAAGCAATAACTCAGCCAACCTCTTGCATTTCATCTGATACCCATTCTTTTTAAATTATATGGTATCAAGTGGTACTTTTTCATTGGAGTTGAAACTTATTTAAAATTAAATCATAGAACCAAATCTCTAAATAAATATAAACCTTCTTAATTCATACGGACTCCTGCTTTATGGTCAGCTAACTCCTTGTCAGGAGGTGGTCATTTTATAACAGCTGTTCTCCAGCCACCACATTTTTCCCTTACCAATTACTAAAAGAAAGAGAGAGATGAAGTGATAGATATCTAACTATCAAAGAGTAAGGTGCTGAGTGGCCACACCAAACAACTTGTAAGTTTAGGTTTATGAGAGCCCAAAGCGGGTTTTTAGAACCATTTGCCTTCTGTCTTCCACCCAGATGCTGCTGGTATTTTATTAGGGAAATTTGAAGAGTCGCTGAGACCTCAGAAAACATAATGCTGCTGGAATGTGGAGAAAAAGAAAACCAAGAAGTTGCAGCCTGTCTTTATGTTTCTTCTCATGCCATGTATAGAGATAAATGCCTTGGAATGTGCTAAGAATTAAGAAACTTTGCTATTAACTACTCTCCCCAGGAAGTTTTCCAGCTTGGCTAGAGAAGAGATTATCTGTGGCAGGAGGTGATTGGACCTGGAAAAGATGGAATAAGGGCATGTTATACAAATAATCAATGTGATGGCCTCTCAGAGTACTAGACATTATGATCTATGCACCTCATAGTGGGGCAGCATTGTGCTTACCCATGACTCAGGTTATCATAGTCATTAGTCAAATAAATAGTCACAACTAATAGACAACAGATGATTGGTTATACTAATAGCAACATTTTCTAGTCAGGTAAGGAGACTACTATTTTAAGAAAGTTCAAATTTGTTGATTGTTAGATAATAGTCCTACCTTTTTCTTAGTCTCCTAGTTTACAACTTCGGCCTTTGCTAAGCCAGGGAAAAGATTAGTGCTGAATTAGGTGTGACATAAAATTTTTAAAAAGGCAAATAAATATATACAAATTGCACAAAGTAACTGAAAAATTATGGGTATCTAGATAAGAGATGGTTGTGCATCAGAGAATAGTCAAGAGATGGCTTTTGAAAATTAAATAAACAGAATGTTTTTTCTTATTTATACAATCAATGTTGAAATATTTGAAGAAAAATATATGTATGTAATAACAGTAAAAGTGTATTCTTTCATTGTTTTTTTGTTAATGCTGCATTCTAACCAGTTTAAAAGTTACTAGGCTTGATAGTTCATTCTCACCTGAAGGAAAATGTAAAGAAAACATAACCACTAATTTATGCGACATTATTTCTGTTTATGGCAAATATAAACATTTTATTTTTAAAACCTCTAATTATTTAGGAGAATAATACAAATTAAGAAATCTTTTACTAATTTTTAGCACTATTCCAAAAACATAGAGATATATGGCTGGGGTGGGGAGATTTACTTTTCATATGATGTTTTGGCCTTTTCAAATTCACCATCACTGTGTCTCAAATTTTTATTTGAATCATCTTCCAAATGTTTCTGTACTATCATGTAATCAAATGATGTAGAAAATTCTCAGAGATTATAGCGTGATTCATTACTTTTAACTTTCTTGGAATTAAATATGGAGCTTAAGTTAGCTATCTTTATTTTTCTCTCTATATTCATTATTATAATAATTAGTAAATAGACAATCATGTGCTTTGCCAACCATCCTCACCAATAGAAATTTTCATAACTTACAAAAACATGAAAATTGGTTCTTCCATGATTATTTATATTGAAATAATTTATTTAACAAAAGGAGACAAATTAATCATAAGCTATATCTTCCTTATTATTTTTTAGCACTTCTGATAATATAAAGTTTAAAGAGGTTTAAAAGGGGAATTTTAGCCTGGTTTTGTGTGAGAAATTATGGAATCTAAAGAAAAAAAATGATCTCTGAAATAACAATCAACATTTGAATGAAATGTTTTGATTTCATTCCTCTTTTAAGATTCTAGGACTAAACACACTGTAAGTTTAAATCAGAGAGTATAATATCTAATGTTAGTTTGCTCTTCCCAGCTAATTTGTCATTTTCATTTATATAAAGAATATAAGCAAGTATCTTGAAATGCTGTTAACATTTTTTAAAAAACTATCATTGCTCTTAAGCATTATCGCAAATAATCGCATACATATTTCACATTCAAAATAGGAACACTTTTATAATCTTGGAGCACTTATTATTTGTGTTTCTCACCAGGAAATTGTAATAGTTCAATGTGCAACTATGCAATTAAAATTATGTATAACTTGAGTTAGCATAATTTCATACCTATAATTTTATTTATATACTTCCTATAAAAATTGATTTTATATGAAAACAGTGACTATAGACAGGCCTAAATATTTTCCTCACCTGAGCAGGTTATGTATTTGAGGTTATTGCTGAGTGTACATTATTCTCACTGCTTTCATCCAATGGTAATAGAAGATATAGTTAGGTACCATTCATTATTGTAAATGTATTACCTATAGGTTGGACATATAAAATCATAGAATTTTACTCTTTTTAGTATCACTTCTGACATAATCAATATTTTGTATAAACCAATGAGAACCAGCAAGTATATGGTTTAACTCCAAGATCTGAACTGCAGTAGCATCTGCCAAATAGTTTTTTATACAGAAATATGTCCTAAACAGATTCAGAAACTGATCAAACATAAATATTCTTGATAGGCATATGATTAATTATGTGAAAGTATAATGTTATCGCTGTCCTTTGAAGACTTACATTAATTGAGAAAGAGCTACAAGATTGGAGAGAGAGCTCAAAATTCATTCAAAATAAAGACAAGCGATAGTTTTTGTACCAAACAAAATTATTTACACAATTTTATCGACTTAAAATCAATAATAATAATGTGGATTTCTCTCTGACAGGGGATTTTCTTACTTGTAACACATTAAATTAGCTAGAAAAATAAAGTCAAAATGGAAATAAACCAAAGAACAATGTGTTGGCAAGGATGCGGAGAAAAGGGAACCTCATACGCTGTTGATGGGATTGCAAATTGATACAGCCACTACGGAAAACAGTCTGGAGGCTTCTCAAAAAATTAAAAATGGATATACGTTTTGACCCAGCAATTGTACTTCTGGGTATTTATCCAAAGAAACCCAAAACAATAATTCAAAAAAATTTGTGCACTCCTATGTTCATGGCAGCACTATTTACAATAGCCAAGATATGAAAGAAACATAAATACCCATCAATAGATGGTTGTATAAAAAAATTATGGTTCATATATATAATGAAATATTGCCCAGCCATTAAAAAAATGAAATGCTACCATTTGCAACGACACGAATAGACCCAGAAGTTATTATACTGAGTGAAATAAGTCAGAGAAAAATAAATACCATATGATTTCACTTATATGCAGAATCTAAGGGAAAAAAAGAACAAATTAATCAGAAACAGACTCACAAATATAGAGGACAATCTGGTGACAGCCAGAGGGGAGGGGTGTTGTGGGCTTGGGAAAAAGGGGTGAAGTGTTAAAGAAGTGCAAATTAGTAGGTGATAGATGGTCATGGGGATGGGAAGCACAGCCTAGGGAATGCAGTTAGCATTAATGGAATGGCCAGATATTGAGCCGGAGGAGAGAAAGAGCAATGTATCATATACTTGAAAATAATAAAAAAGAAAAGAAAAAAGAAAATAAGTATTTTCAATGCTCAGAGTTTGTAAGTAAAGTTATGAAAGTTTTATTTTAGGAAATATTTGTTCAGAGTAAATTAAAGTATGCTAATATTCACTTTCCAACCCAGTAACTCAAGTTAGTTCATATTTATAAATATTTAAATTAATTTTTCTTCTTTTCTGACTGATGCTTTGATGGCTCAAATGTTTAATTTTTAGCAATTGTGTCAAAATTACTCATAATGAATAGCTCAAAACTGCTTATAAATTTAGTTATTTATAATCATTATAATAAATATATAACATTTTTATTTTGAAGTGGGTCTGGTACTGTTCTAGTTTTGTGTTTATTAAAGATAAAATTAGAGTAATCTAAATATCTAATAAATCACTAAGAAATATATGAGGTAAATAGTCACAGTATATGTGATATTAATTTTTAGTTAATACTTTAAGTACTTCAAGTATATGTACTGAATGATAACTTTTCTAAAATATTATTTTTATGTAATCTCAAGACTAATTTTTTAAAATGAAGAAAAATGTTCTTAAAACAAACTGAAATATGACAAGAACTTAAGGTTAAATTATACTGTGTAGCCAAATTATATTTTATGGATTTTCCTCTTTGGAATTTCTTAGCCTTGTAATTCAAAGTTGTTTGTCCTCAGACACGCTAAAATTTATCTATAGAATTAATATATCACTTGACAACAATTTACCAGACACCTACTGTATTGATTTTATACTGGTATAACAAATTACCAGAAACTTAGTGGCTTAAAGCACCACAGATTTATTTTCTAAAAACTTTGAAGTCAAACTTTGAAGTCAAACTTTCTCAGTCAAACCTGAGAAATGGATTTCACTAGGCTTAAATCAAGGAATGGGCAGGGTCATGTTTACCTCTGGAGTCTTGTGGAATTTATTCCTTGACTTTGGTTCTTTAGAGTGGTTCCCTTCCAGTAATAGTGAATGACCCCATCTCCATTTTTAAATCTCTTTCTCTTACTCTCATTATCTATCTCCCTCTTAAAAAGACCCTTGTGATTACATCGTGCCCATCCACATATTCCAGAATAATTGCTACATCTCAAGATACTAAATTTAAGCAGATCTTTCTAGTTTCTTTGGCATGTAAGGTAACATATTAAAAAATCCTAGAGATTAGGATGCAGATAACTTTGGAGAGTCCTTATACTGTCTTTCCCACCTACTGTGAAAAATACTTGATATGTAATATTGAAAATGTGTTTACAACTAAAATTAGAGTAATTAAATAGTAACAATGGATAAATTATAGATAAAGCAGAGAAAAAATTCCTTTACGAATTACATTTCAATGAGATGTTAGTAATGAGAATAAGATATATGGGATAAATTTCCAAATGTAGAAAAGATAAGATCGTAATGGTCTTTTTTTTTCATATTTTATCTTCAGGGCTATGTATGATCTCTGGAGAGAATTTGTAAGTTTTACGAAAATCACCCTCATTGAAAAGTGAAAAATGAAGTACCAACATGACAGAGCTAATATTGTTATAATATTTATAGATGGTTGTCTTACTGTATGCAAGCATTAACTACAGTAAAAACAATCTAAGGACTGATGGAGTTATACTTAACACCTTTGTATAAAAAAAGAAAGAACCATAAAAACTAACAAACACAGTTGAAAAACAATTCCAACAATGAAGTGTTATGTAACTGCTAAGGATAATAAAAAATGAGATGCTTTGATATAATGATTTAAATATAAGAACACATTTAATAACCAGATTCACAGATCAGCTAGTCTATAAATTCTAATAATAGGGCATTGGTAATCACTTCTGGAACACTATGGTAAATGTCAAAATATCTTGATTTCTGGAGGATGGACAAAGTGATTCATTTTGATTAAAGAAGAAATAAAGGGAAGAAATTGTACAAAGTAGTCTTTAGCTGCAAAGAAAACAAAAATACATATGCATAGTTGTGGAGTTAAATATCAGCCAAGTTTGAAATCTGGATCTTCTGAAATGATCCTAGCATATGATCTTTGCCTTATCCAACCAATATTGCTGTAAACACTAAACACTCAGCAAATGTTCATAAGTTGCTTATACCTGGTGATCACACTTATGCATAGCTAGTATAGTCAAAGTTGTCTGAAAGAAGGGGTTTTCAAGAGCATATAAAAATCTGTCTGCAAAAATTGAAGAGACCTTACACCTGGCAAATTCATTACTCTGCACTGGATTTATCATCCAGTATGGTAGATCTCTATGGGGAATTTAAGCATCTTTCTGTTAAAATATCATTGTGACAACCATGAAAATCGATGTGAGAATTAAAGTGAAACAAATTTTACAAAATCTAATGATCAAATAGATTTGAAAAGATATAAAAAAGAGAATAATAAAATCAGAGTATCAGAGAACAGAACAACCGTTTTTACTGGGCCTTTAGAATTTTATACTTGGTAATGAAAGAAGAATTTATTTCACTGGAGTATTTTTCACTCTATGTATGGTCACTTGTTCTTGATACTGGGCTGTATGACACACTGCAAATTATGCAAACTTTGTTTCTCTCGTTATTTTTATTGATTCTGCCTAAAATGACAGAGACACTTAAGCTTCCCGGAAGGAAAAGAAACAGAAAATTAGTGATCATATTATTTTGAAAGATTGACTTTTATAACATGTTGTGCCTGACAAATTTTGGTTGAAAAAATATAAAGATTCAAGACATTAATTTTATTCTGATTGCTGACATAATTAACTAACTATTGAAAAGTTGGATCATTAGAATCCTGTGGCATACAAACACTAGCATTTGTCTAAAGGCTTTTTAAAAATTTCACATTGAACTTACTTGTGAAAAAAGATATACAATGACAATAATCCTCCATTATAATTTCTAAGATTGTAATAGTTATGCATATTTGGCTTAGTATATCTTCATTGAGATTGATTTTCCTGGCACTGTACAATGAGAGGAAGAGTGAACTCAAAGGGCGAAGCAGACGCCTCACCTGTACACCTTGCTGTCTCACCGGCCTTTAGCTGTCAGCTTCAGATATTATTTCTCATGACCAAAAGATGTTAAGAATTCTTAAAGAAGATAATTTTGGTGGTACAAACTTTAACACTTCAAAAAGAGAATAGCAAAATGGGGCAGAAGGCAGGAGGCTTTCGTAGAAAAAGAATATATAACAAGAAAGAGAAAACAAAATATCTGGGGTGAGAAGAAACAACTAAATACGTATAGTTCACCCTGAACAACTTGGAGGTTAGGGGTGCAGACCCCCCTACCTACACACACACACACACACACACACACACACACACACACACACACACACACACACACACGCAGAGTCAAAAATCCGAGTATAACTTTTGACTCCCTCAAAAACTTAATTACCGTGGCTTGATGATGAAAACTATTTTCGATTTGCCACTGGAAATCTGCAGTTGGGAAACTGCAGTTGGGAAAGTAAAAACACCGTTTTAAATTTGTGATTAGTTGAATCTGCGGATGCAAAATCTGCGGATGCAAAACCCTAGAAGCAATGGACGGGCATTATTTATCGAAAAAAGTCTGCTTGAACGTGGACCCGCACAGTTTAAACCCACGTCATTCAAGGGTCAACTGTATAGAGGCCAGAGTCAGTGTCATGTTTGGGATTGTTGGCTGGATGTACTGCTCTCTGATCAAGCGGAACATTTACAGGAATAGAAAATTTAGTTTGCCGACGTGGCGCCCTGGACAGGAGTGGCACCATCTTGGAGTTAGAAATTTATTTCAACGTCAGTAAGTACCTTTTATTTGAGAAAACATTTTCTATAGGGCACTTACTGTCTTGTTGTTATTGTTATAATTGATCTATTTCATTTTTTTAATTAAAATTATTTAGGTGACATTGGTTAATAAAATTAAATAGATTTCAAGTATACCATTCAATAATGTCATATATATGTATATATACGTATATATATATTTGATATATATTTGTGTGTTCACCACCCTAAGTTTAGTTTCCTTTTGGCACCAAATATTTGACATCCCTACCTACTTCCCCTCCCCACCTTCTCTCTGGTAACCAGTAATCCACTTTCCATGTCCATGAGTCTGTTTGTCTTGTGCGTTTGTTGCTTTCAGTTTTATATCCCACATATAAGTGAAATCATATGGTTCTCAACTTTTTCTATCTGACTTAACTTTGCTTAGCAAGATATTCTCAAGATCCATCCATGTTGTTGCAAATGGCAGTATTTCATCTCTTCTGATGGCTGAGTAATATTCCATTTTATATATATATCACATCTTTCTTATTCAATCATCTATGTTTTCATGTCTTGGCCACCATGAATAATGGTGCTGTGAACATCAGTGCATATATCTCTGCAGATAAATGTTTTCAAGTATTTTGGGTAAGTACCCAGAAGAGAGATTACTGGGTCGTATGGTAATTCTATTCCTAGGTTTTTGAGGAAACTCCATACTGTTTTTCACAGTGGCTGTACCAATTTACACTCCCACCAGCTGTGTATAGGAGTACACTTTTTTCCCCTTTTTCTCCACATTCTCTCCAATACTTGTTAGTAATTGTCCTGTTGATGATGGTCATTCTAACAGATGTGGGTGGCATCTCATTGTGGTTTTGATTTGCATTTCCTTAATAGCTAGTGAACATCTTTTCATATATCTTTTGGCCATTTGTATGTGTTTTTGGGAGAAGTGTCTGTTCAGATCCTTGGCCCATTTTTTAATTGAAAAAAAATTTTTTTTATTGTTGTTATATGAGTTTTTATATATTTGGGATACTTACTTTTTATGAAGTCCTGCCGTGTCTCTTATGATATATCCTGTGAAATAAGTGCTTCGGCAATTCTAGCTGGGGCTTTGCCAGAGAGCCAGGTCAATCCCTGCTTGCAAATTCAGTTATTGTTGTTATTATAATGTTGGAAAGGCGAATCTGAGATTGTAATAGTTATGCATATCAAATGGATATTTGGCTTGGTATATTCTCATTGAAATTCATTTTCCTTGCACTGTACAATTATTACAGGTTTTAGTTACTGCATTGGGAACATTACAGAAGTACCATTGTTAGATAAAAGGAAATTCGAACTATGTTACGTCAATTTATAGGATGAGGAATTTAGAAGTGCTTTGTCCCATGAATAATGCTCTCATTAAATATATCAGCTGATGTAACATTAAATATAACAGGGATGCCTCCCACAAACCCAAAGTAAGTGCACAATCATTCTATATCCAGTATGGGACCTTAACCCTGGTATTAGCTTTCAACTTGTTATTGGTGGTATTATGCTTTTTAATTGTAAGCCATTTATTCCAAAACAGAATTCAAGGATTGAGTGTAATAATTCAGTGTTGTTACAATCAATTTAAAGCAGTATGTTATTTTCCACATTAGAAGAAGTCCTCAGAATTATAAGCTTTTGAAATTTTACTTAATGATGTTTAGGGTTTGCATCAAAATGAAAAGTAATAAAGCAGAATGAGGCCGATAAGGCACAATGAACTTTGGAAATCAAATGCATATGCTAGTATAAGGCAATATTTATATACTTGTATGAGACAAGCTTATTTTGCACCATTCAGAGGTTTTGTACAGTATTTGAGGTGGAAAAAAAGCTTGAAATGAGGGCAGTAGTTTTTTTGTGCAGGAACCTCTTTATCTGGAGAATGGTTCCTCTGTTCTTTAATCTGAACAAAGTTACTTTGAATAGCTGATTTTAGAGATTGTTGGTTGTGTCTGAGAAAGATTTGTAGACTGAATTATAAGAGTTTAACTCATAGGGGCTTAAATCATAAGGACACAACTCATGGGCTTTGCAATAGCATGAAACATAGCAGTAAGGGACATTCATTATTAATCATTTAACTTGATATATTGGATGAAAATAATTCAGTGCTGCTCTTTTCTATCCCAAATTGGTATACATTTCAAGATTTCTGTTTATTTATTAATTTCTTAGATTATTTCTATTTGGGGATTTACAAGATCAATAAAGAGAATTTTTTAAGCCACTAAAGCTTTTCCTTGACAAATATTTTTGTCAAATGAATTTTAGAACTCATTTCTTATTTCCATTACTTCAGTTATCTTTTAAAAATGGGGAAAAAGTGTGATTTCAATCTGTAATAACAATAATGTCTTTACATATTTCCTGGTGAAATATGTAGACTATAATTTGATAAAAGAAGAGATAATCACATTTTTAAAAACTATGTGCTAATTTATTCTTTTAAAGGAAAAGATGTATGTAGATAGACTGGGTGTCAAAAGATGACAAAAGTCCCACAACACAAAATATTATAGCTGAGAATATTCACTAGTGAAAATTACATAAAGAACGTTTAAACAGAAATAGAGCATGTGAGCATAGAATTTTTTTTTCTAAAGCTGAATGATGTATCATGGTTCAAATAACAAAATCCTTGACAAATTCAGAAGAGAAAGGCAATATAAGAAATGTTGATCTATTTGACATAGATTTGCTTGCTCCAGTAACTATCAAAAGCTCAGTTTCGTGACCTGCAGTGGACAAAAAGGAATAATTTGGATTTAGAGATACAAACACAACTAAAGATAAATTTGTTTCCTATAAGCTCTTTTAATATGTTTCAAACGATATTTTTGCTGGATTTTGTAACAAATCCTTTATTAGAATTTTGAAATACTAAATTTTCCAGAGTCCTTCCTGCTGAAAATAATGACATATTTTGGAAAGATCTGAAAATTAGTTGTCTTTTTATTAGTTTGATGCATTTTGCCTGTGTTGACTAAACTCTCTCTTGTCCTTAGGTGTACCATTTTCTCATTAATAATTTGAGAAGAAATTCTGAACTTAAAAGATCATTAACTTTGATTCTCTCTCTTCTAATTTGTAATGGCATTTTTCACAACATTTAATTATTTTTTTAGTTTTGATCAGGATTTCTACTTCCCAAATAAGGCAACATTTAAAAAATGCTCTTAAAGTTGGAAAGAAACACAGGTATTAAAACCACAGAGCCTAGAACACAATTTTGCCTTTGTCATTAACCTCTTAGAATTGTTTTGTTGTGAGCAGGACAAGAGTGATCTGTGACTTTCAGTACTAAATAAGGACAAAGCAAATCATGATATTTAAGAGATGGCACAAGATAATCTTTCCTTCCCTAAACTAAAGACCTCTCAGGGCAATGGAAAACTTAAACTTTATTTCAAAATTAAGCTTACAAACTTATTTCTCTTTTTATAAACCTAAATTTATGTAATCATTAAGTTTAAAGGTCTTTAGAGAATGTTTAACTCATTTAAATACCGAGTTAGTTAAATATCTAAAGTAGTTATAGATATGTTAATTAATTCAATTCCATTTTAAGTAGTTCAGTTTTCTGACTTAATAAACGAAACCTCCTGAGTATTACATACTGCTAATACAGGTAAGAAAATAACCTGACAAATAAGGGAAAAGTTAGTGTCTTCACATATTTCAATATGTTGAGGATAAATATTATAAAATGTCAACTTAAAATGCTTCTAATAAATGATTCTGTTACAAATTCCAAACTACTCATAATATTTTCACCAAAAATGAGCCAACTTCATGTACACAGTATAAGTACATTGACTAAAAAAAAAAATGCATAAGTACTTTTTCAACCAAAGATGTTATTCTTTTATTATTTTAAAATCTGCTATATCTTTAAGCCGCTCAGATCTTTTGTTATTGAAAGTTTTACTACCGAAGTTTCAAATGAGATATGGGGCTTTACTTACAAAAAGTCATTTTCAACACCAATTTAAAAAGATATTAATTATAATATCTCTAGTAATTTAGTATTGCCTTATCAACTCTCTGCAGGCAAAAAATATAGGGTAGGAGGATACTGACTTCAGTGAATCTCCCACCAAACAGTTTAGTCTGGCATTTTGATTATTATGCTAATGGTGTTTTTATTTTGAATTTTATAGCTTGTTAATAGATGATATTTCTAAATGTTTAGAATGTGCCAGCTCTCAGTGTCTGGTCTGTCTTGGTGGTAACATTCAGCAAACAAAGGATGGCACTCTATGACACTTTTGATACTTTCTCTTGGAGGTTAGGAAAAAGTTTTAGCAAGTTAGCTATGAAAAACTGTATAAGTTTAATTTTCCCTACATCTTCCATCTTGCAGTTATAAAATGAATAATTATGAGCTCCAAGTTTATACTAAAATTTCCACTAGACAAATCAATTCTGCATTTTATTTAATTTCTAAGAATGTTAGTACTCAAGATTTTTCATCTGTTCAAATTATTTTAACTTCATTAAATCCTATTTTCTTTCTGTTTAATTTTTTTTTTCAGTTTCCTGAACTAGTGAACTTGTTCTCTGATTTAAAACCTTTTCTTATTTAATAGAGGCATTTATAGCTATAATTTTTTCTCTGAGCAGTGATTTTGCTGCACCCTGTAAGTTTTGGTATATTTTTTTTTGTTTGTTTTTATTCATCATAAATTATTTTCTAATTTCCCTCATGAATTCTTATTAATAAATTTTTTGAGTTGACTCTTTGACCTGTATTGTTGCAGAATAGAAATGGCTCATTTACAGTTTAATGTGTACATTGTATTATTAACAATATATCTCAATGATTTTTTTGTTTCCTTTTTCTCTACCTAGAGATATTATGCTCAGAGAATAAAAATAATGGGAGTTAATTTTTAAAATGGCATTCCATTTTATTAGACTAATTTTTCTTTTATGTAAAATAGGTCTTTGGCTTCAATTGTTAATTTTTTTTTGGTATTATCAAGTTAAATATAATCATTATAATCACTAAAAATCTAGAGCAAAAATGTCTTACAATAACAAGTTATATAATAGTTTGGCCTGAGTTTTTCTGATCATGCAAAACTTTCTAATTAAAATTGAATTTAAATATTTGTACTTATTAACTAACCAAAAAATTAAGTGACATATTTTACTAAACTTTTCAGTTTTTATTCCACATGCATAAGTTCCAAAATAAATAACTTCTGATTTTAATTTCCAAAGGAGTCCTATGTTTGCACATTGTAATAAGAGAAGTCTTTCCAGAAATGTCTGAAGAGAAAGAATTTAACCATGATTATAGACCGTAGTGTTTTGTTTAAGCCTTGATTCAGATAGACTCTAAACATAATTTTTAAATGGCTAATTAAATTCTCTTTAATTATCCTACTGTTAGTGAAGTTTTATAATTTTATTTTTATTTGCCTTTCACCCATGCATTATAGGAATAATCCTTAGGGACAAGACTTTATTAATTAGAATTTTCAGGGAGTAATACAAATATTTTATTTAAATTTTTAATATTTAGAGACTAATTAGAAAGTCCTTTTTTTTAAGGTCTGCGAAAAAATGTCTAAAACAGAATATTTTAATGACTAAGAAAAGCAGAATTTATAAATTATAATAATTGATTAAATTAAAATTTTTTATGCGATCATTCTTTACTTTTACATATTGAAGAATATGTAAGTTAAATTTACATACATGAATGCGTGTTTGTTAGTAATTAACAAATCTCATCTGATTGTAATAGCATTTTTTACATTAAAATAATCTTTGAGTAAACAGCTCAGTTAATTAATATTTTCACTTAGGTAAATGTTTTGAATTTCACTTTTTTAAAATAATTATTTGAATGCCTATTATAATTTCAGATATAAAATTGTCACTCAATAAAAAGTGAGCCTGCAGATTTTAATTTTAATGTATCTAGAGATTTCATGACTTAAAATTTTAAATGAAGGTATGTAAAAATGCCAAAACAATTCTATCCCATTGTCATAAATTCAAAGCAAGGGGTTACTTCAGACAACATAGATCTGTGGTTAAAAGCAGATGGGTAACTATAAAATCTTATAAGAGAAAATAATTTTATTTATTAAAAACATAATGAAAGACAAAATACTCTGATTATATTTGTAGAAAATTATTAAAAATGTCATATTTAGAAGACTAATCTTTATTTTAGCTGCATCTTTGTGTCTGTATAATGCTATTAATATTACATATTATATCGTCGACTGTATTTTTAAAGCATTGAATTTGTGTAAACCTTTAGCTTATAAATGAAAGAATCATTTAAGTAATTATTTTTAGTTCATTTGATTAGTTTTAATTAGTTCACAGTATTTGCTCAGTAATAATTACCAAATTCTCTAAAAATGACATATATTTCTTATGTTGAAACTAATACATTTTCAATTATTAAGTAGCATTAAAATGATAGCCCTTGGATATATAACTAGAGATAAAATTAAAAGAAATCAAAATTTATAAATAATATAGCATGGTCATGAATATGAGTTGATGAATATGTTTTCTTTTTGAGCAACTAATAGAGGGTCTATTGGGTTGTCCTTCAGTCTTAAGATTACAGTTAAATATCTTTGTCTTGTGTTGGACTTGGATTTCTCACTCAAGAAGTTATAGTATAATTTGATTTTTAACAAGATTTTTCATTTAATTTATTACATATAACTACTTATACAAATAATTGCTTATAATAAGTGTATTTAGGGACATAAACATATAATTTTGTTACCATTTTAAATTTGCCTATGTTTAATGAATTTGTTATGTTTGATTCTGAATAAAATCATTAGAACTGTCACTTTTCTTACAAGTTAAGATAAATAAAAACACTTAAGGCATCTCATCCTTTTATACTCTCAATTTCCCTCTTTGTGTTGAATGATTATTAGTATGAGCATAATTGTATACTTTAGTATTTTACTCATCCATCTATGAATAGATGTACATATGTATATACATATGTATGTATGTATCTACTTTCATTTTAATTGAACACATGGACACATTTGACAAAATTTACTCCTTCCTTCTGGAACAACATTTAGTTTCTCTCAATTCCTTCACTGATGGCTCCATCTCCATCAATTTTTCTGCTTCATTTCTTCCTGCTCTATACGGTACTAAACCTCCATGATTGATTTCTGAGTCCTCTTTACTTTTATTATTATTATTGTCATTATTATTATTATTATTTTAAATAATTTTAGATTTGAATGCAGTTGTCAGAAGTAATAACAAAAGATCCTTCACATGTAGTTGGTGTTTCTGGGTTGTCTGCTTTTTCAGGTTCAAGCCTCAAATATATAATACAAAAAACAAATATATAATACCAAAACAAAACAAAACAACACAAACACAGAGAGAGATCTAATTCAGTTATTTGGCATTTCAAGGAGTATGTAGACTTATGTTTCCCAAAGTTATATCTAGCATAATATTAGTAATACCATGTAATAGCAAAGTATTAGTAATATAGTTCTGTATAGAAAAAAATCACAAACTATAGTTGTTTTTTTGTTTTGATTTTTTTTTTAATAACAACCATTTATATACTCCTGATTTTATGTGTCAGAATATAAGTTCTCTAAGTTGAATAATCAAGGAAAACTCAATTTGGAAAGCTATGTCTCCACACTGCTCCACCTTCCTCCCCCAGTAGACTAGTGTGCAGTTATTCATATAGTAGACTTGTAGCAGCAAGCAATAATAAGCTTCATTGCTCAAGGCCTTTCCAAACCTCTAGTTGTACCATGTTTGTCAATGTCCACTTGAGCACAGCAATTGACATGGCAATGCTAAAGTCAGTGTGGGAGGAGACTACAATAAAATAAAGGAGCTTGGTTCATAGCACAATTACTGTAATAAAATTTCACGAACACTGACTTCAGAATTAAATTAGTTATCTAACATCTCTAATTAAATATCTAACAAAAATTTTATACTTGGCATCATAAAATCTGACTCATTGGTTATTCTTATGCTTCCATATCTGTTTCTGTCTTTGTGTTTCTGATCTTAGTAGGTGGTACTCTGAATTCATTAGTCAAGCAGAAAACAAGAAGTTTAATCTATCTACCATATTGGTTTTCTATTTGAACTATCATATTATTCTATCACCATTCTCTAATATTGTTACCTCTTAAATTGTTTCTATTATTTTCCATTTTTGAATAGCAGTAGTGTATCCTTATCAATATAAATTAGAATATTCTATAGATCTGATTAGAATTCTCCAATGAGTTAAAATCACTTTTCAATTAAATTAAAATAATATCCATGGCTTACATTGGTTCTCACTATCTTATATTCACCCACCAGGATGACCTCACTTCCTCTTAATTTCCACACTACCTCTTTGTGTTCTCCCAAACTTACACACTCATATCCATCTTAAGTACATTATACACTTTTTCTCTTGGTTTGCATGGATTTCTCTCTTCCTTTTAAAAGGATGTCGGCACAAATGTGAGCTCCTCAGAGAGGTCATTTTCTGACATGGAAATATGAAATTACCCTCATTGTGCATGTCTATCTCTATCCAGTGGTCCTGGTTTATTTTCTTTGTAATGCTTGTTATTGCTTGAAATAACCGTAGCAGTTACCAGTTTCACACCGAAAGAGAAGTTTTATAATTGCTACTTCTTTACCTGGTTATTTTGCCTTTTTTATCCTCAGTGCCTAAAAGTTCCTGAACAAGTCACAGAAGCTCTCTAAATATTGATAAAATTAATTAGTATAAAATACATGCTATGATCTTCAGTTTTACATGTTAATTCATCTAGACTGGAATACCCATTTATTCAATCAAGCACTAATACAGATGTTCTGTAAAGATATTTTTTACATGTGATTAATAGCAAAACCCAGTTGATTTTAAAGAAAAGGAAATCATACTGAATAATCTGGATGAACATGATTCAGTCTGTTTAAATGTCCTAAGAACAGAATTGAGATTTCCCTGAAAAAAAAATTCCACTTTGATCTGTAGTCTCAGCTCCTGCCTATTTTCCGCCTGCTTTATTTTGGGTGATCTGCCATATGTTATTCAGAATTACCTAGCCAGCCACAATCATGTAAGCCAATTCCTTCCAATAAATTAATCTCTCTCTCTCTATATGTGTTTAGATAGATAGATGATAGATAGATATCCTACTGGTTAAGTTTCTCTAATGAAACCCTGACACATGCATATATATATAAGTTACTAATTATATGTATGCATATGCATTATATGTAATGTATATATTACTACATATATATAATATTATTATTCAGAAGAGAACTATATGGAACAAATTATACAATTTTGATAATTACTACAAATTCTACTACAATCATATACTATAGAATTGAAAGGAGTTTTTCGTTTTGTTTTGTGTTTTAGAGAAATACGTATTTTCACCCCCTTGGCACTAAAGCAAAAACAAGGGTAAAAATAAGATGTAATCATAAGACAATTTTAAAATAAAAGTGGATTTTTAAATTTGTGAGGAAATTAAACAGAAACAAAATATAAGCAAAGGAACTTGTGTAATAAAATAAACTTTAGACATACAAAATTATAGTTAATCAAAGTTTTTGTTAGGCACATGATATTTTTATGCTTACTGATTTTCAAAGAAAGGAGATTTTGCTTGTATTTGTGTATGTGTGATTGAGTGTGGTCCCCTATACTTAATTAACTGTAGTTAACATTATAGAGAAAAAGTTAAATAACAAATATTTAAATTAAGTCTAGTTAATATAAGTAGGTATAAGTACGTTAATGATATAGATACCACAAGAATTATTTTCTTCATCAATCCCTGAAAATAGATGAGCCTGGATTTAATTTAATTGGCATTTCATTATATTCTAGAAACTCTTACAAGAGAAAAAAGGTTGTATTAAATATATCTGATTTCAGCAGTTACATAGTGAACAAAAATGTTAAGATACAGGATTCAAAGATATCAATTAAAGAGATTTAAATGAGTTGATGAATGAAGAAAGAAAAAAAAAAACAAAGAAATGCAATATGAGATTTAAACTAATTTGAACATTTAATGCAGGATTTTCCAAAGAGAAATACAGTCAATTGGATGATCCTGAAGTATCTGGGCCATTAGTAGTCCTTGAATTGAATTGTTATAGTTTTCCATCAACTTTAATCACAGGGCATGATAAACTGCAAACACTCTGCACACCCCAGTAACCCTACTGTAGCTCACCTGATTCTCAGGCTTGTGAGCAAAACTTTTTACAGTGTATCACTGATTTTTTTTTTTATTATGCATCACATTATAACAATAGATTACTCACTTGACCATCATATGTCTAGAGGTGAAGAGCAAAATTCTAGATGTATGACTTTCTTAGTAGGAAGTCATCCTTCAATGGAGAATAATAAAACATATTTGATGTAAAAAGAAGAATGCAGATTTAAAATTTTCTGTTAAACTACATTTTTTCTGGTTCTAAATGTATTTAGGAAAAATATTCAAATTTTGAAATGGGTAATTCTTCATGGATAATTGATGACAAATATAATTATTCTCTATATAGATATTTAAAAATAAATACTTATAATACTTCTGAAATTTGTAGAAAGCAAACTAATGTAATTATTATTTGTAGCATTAACATAAAGATGCAGGATATAATACAGCAAGTCTTTGAATAACATCATTTTTTTATAAAGTTGTTGAGGAAAAACAATCTAATACTGGCCAGGGCCACTGTCTGTGTGGAATTTGCATGCTCTCCCCACGTCTGTGTGGATTTTCTTCACGTCTTCTGGTTTCCTTCCACATTCCAAAGATGCGCACATTAGGTGAATTGACATGTCTAAATTGTCCCAATCTGAGTGAGTGTGGGTGTATACGGTTGTACCCTGTGATGGAAGGGCTGTCTGGTCAGGGCTGGTTTCCACTTTGCACCCCGATCTGCAGGAAGAGGCTCTGGCCACCTGTAACTTAAAACTAGAATAAGCAGGATGAAAATAATGACGTTACTTGAATTTACCAATCTTTCTTAAATGTACAGATAGCATATTTATTTCAATGTTTACTTTTATTAGCCTATGGTAAAATTGGGTTCATTATAGCAATTTCTTAATGTCATGGTTTCCAAGAATTTATCAATGACTTGAATTAAGTGAGAAATTAGTGATGCATATTTTTAATGTTATCATTGCTTTCAAATTAGATCAAAGAGAAATAATACACAAAAGCTTATTTTATTGTAGTGTTTTTAAAAATACACAAATATGTTCATTATTTTTAAACTCCATGATTTTAGTTTGCTTTTCTGTGTCAATTAATAAATCAATAAATCTTCACGATCCAGGAAAAACACTGCTCTGATAAGAATTTGGCTATTTAAACTAATTAAATTTAAAAATAGTATGAGGAAAATAAAATAATAGAATTTATTATTTTTGTTCGGATTTAGTACATAATTTAAGCCAAATTTTCATACAAAGCAAGATTCCAGTTATAGAACCCTATTCAATAGCTGTGAGAATGCTTTGATGGTCACTAAATGAGTTTACTAAATCATAGGGCAATGTGTTCTAATATAGAGTATCCTCAAATTTTTATAAATTAGTTTGTTTTTTAGACATTTTTACTTGTATTAGTGAAAAAGGATATAGTTAGCATTTGAAATATTACCTGAAATATCTTAAAAGTAAAGAGATTACAGTGATGACATAGCATTATATTAGGAACAAATTATTAAATTCTCCATGACAGAGTTTAAAGAAATACTACTAGTCAGATATCCAAAAACATAAAATCATTTCAGACAGTAAGAAATCTTCTATTAGAGTGTTATAGATTTTGTAGAAATTATGCAGTAGAAATGATTCCTTATCTTTATCCTCACCATTAAGAAGGGATTTATTGTGCAGTTTCTTTCATTCTCAATAGTATAAAATAGAATCTGCCAAATAGCTCCTAATAGTAAACAAACTGGTGATAATCATTGGTCTGAAAAAATACTGAAGTAGGAAAAAATAAGGAAGACAGACGGTCTCATCTCTGCATCCTAGTGGAGCTGCCCGCATTGTAAATGTTTTGTGAATGAGACATACATAATTTTTCTGAGAGTTATAGGTACATTCGTGCAGGTTAATTGGTCTTTGATGGTCTTGACAGAGGCTTCCAGAGTCATGCCTCTGGTCACTGACAGGGTCACACACCAAGCAGTGGAGGAGAGCCTGGATTCCAAAGGCAATGTAAGTGACCATGGATGTCAGTAAATAGCTGACCTTATGCACATCTACACTAGCATCTGTGCATTGAGAACTTCCTTAGGCCTTTCAGAAGTGGTCAATGCATACTTATGGAAGGGCCAGATTTTATAAGCCTGTCATTCAGGGAAAACAAATTCTCTACCAGTGCTGTGTACGGAAGCTGTATATGGAAGCTACAAATCAGTAGGTGATTATAGATAGCTATGATAGGAAAATAAACAATTAAACACTCTTTTTCTTTCAGTGTAACTGAGCAGCAAGAAGAAGGATGAAGTGGTGGTAAAACATAATATGTCTCTTTTATCCCACTTCGAGCTATTGGGACCATGTATATAGACTCTATGGGAAGAATGAAAAAGATTAAGATATGTTGACATTTTAAATAGACATTAAGTCTTAATATCGTAAACTAATATATGCTAATAATCAAAATGATATAAGCAGTTATTGGAAGCAAACTGAGATATCATTAAAGTAGAACTATAATATTTATCAGGAAAAAAATGTGGTTTAACACAGCGTAGTTGATAACTGTTTTTGCAATAATAAGATCAAATTATATTTATATCTCAGCAAGTAGAGATTTTGTAAAACATTTATTTTTCCATAGATGTGTATGTATATGTGTGTGTGTGTATATATATATATATATATATATATATATATAAACTCTTTTATTTTTCTGCTTCTTAATATTTGCTACAAATATTAGACTACATATAGCAAAATTTTTAATTGATTTAATAATAAACTAATAATATTTATGTATTTCATATTTCATATTAAATATGAATTCACTGCATTAATATTTAAGTTACAAAACTATCATAATGGCAATTATTCTGTTATTCTGCTATTTGTTACTTGTTACTTGCATGAGGCATCTCTCTCTATGTGAAATGGTAAATGATCTAACAAAGCATTCACACCACAAACAGATTTTCCATGGGCACTTTTGACCAAATCAAGAGTACAAGATTCTAAAAGCTTTAGAATTGCTTAGATTTTGTCAGTTTTTTCATCATCTCCAAGGTCACAATTATTCAGAAACTTGGGAAATATATTACCTAAGGGATTGATAAAGATCATATAGCCTGTTCACTTTAATATTAAAAGGTTTACTATTTTATGAAATTAAAAATTTTCACAAAGACTAAAATCAACAGAAGAGATGTATTCAGGTGAAGTTACTAAAAATGCCCTACAGCTATGATCTGTAAGATTGGAACCTGATGGGAATGAAACGTGTTACTTCACACTCTATTGTAGTATTCATATCTTTTGAATTTTTTAATGTTAAAACAAATCCTAGCCTAAAACTTTACATTTGAATATCAGTAGAAGACATTTTAAATCTTTTATAACAATGTATAATTTCAGAATTTTATCTAAGTTGAAACAAAACCTTCAAAAAAACAATTTTCAGCTAATTTATTATTAAAATATTGTTTTTAACCAGAGTTCTTACGAAAGATAACATACTGTATTTTACATTAAATTATCATTACTCCTTTTATATATATGTATATATATATATATACATACATACATACACACACATATATGTATCTTTTTATTTTGAATTTTACTAATAACAGGGTAGGGAGCCACAGTAATGTAAATAAATATATCATTTCAAAGTTTTTTTCTTGTTAGTTTATTATCCAATTTACAAATATTTTTCTGATCACCCACTTACTTCAGGCATCAAAGTGCTATGACTGTGACAGTGGAAAAAAAAATTCTATTGTTTTGGTACATACAACTGGGGAGAAACCAAGTACATACATGACATGGCATGTTTCATTAAGTGATATGAATGTGACTAAAGCAAATTAAGAGACTAGAAAATAAAAAGGATGTGGTGAGGGTAAAACCAGCGCCTGCTTCACGGACGTTTGACCTGTGCTATCATACAGGGTCGATTTACCTTAATGCTCTGCTTTCACTGTCTTGAAATTCTAAATGCTTTTTGAACAAGAGGACACATTCATTTTTTTTTTAATTTTGTTCTGGGCCCCACATATTATACAGCCAGTGCCAGGCAAGATTATGTTAGATAGTGTGGCACAGGGAAGGCATATCTGAGTAGAAAGAAGTCATATTGGAGTGTTTATTGCAGCAGTACCTTCCTTATTGTCTACAGGAAGAACATTTCTGAGAGAATTAAAAGGTAAACATCTTGTAAAAGTTAGAGGAACAACAGAAATGTTAGTAGAGACGGAGAAAGAACAATGGTAGGAGCAGACCGTATAGGAGGGAGTATGGCCCTCCTTTTCAATGTAAGGACTTTGTGGTTTAGTTTGAGTAAGATAAAAGCTTTTGAAAGATTTTGAGGAGAGTGATGCTATATGAAATACTTTTGAGAAGGATTGGTTTAGGTGTATCAGGAGACTATTTCACCAATCTAGACAAGAGTTGACATGTAGAAAGTAAACTGTTATGAGATAAATGTGGAAACGAGAAGATAAGAGACATCGCAACTGTCTAAGGAAGTTAAAA
Source organism: Pteropus medius (assembly GCF_902729225.1). NCBI lineage: Eukaryota > Metazoa > Chordata > Mammalia > Chiroptera > Pteropodidae > Pteropus > Pteropus medius. The sequence continues at coordinate 1,071,929 of NW_024340848.1, forward strand.
AGGTAGAATCACAAACAAGTTGAACCTCAGTTTCTGCAATCATGATATGGATAACTCCAGAACTACCTAGTACACATTGAGTGGGAGTATACTTGTGAATGTTGTCTTTTGGGTCGTGGTTGAGTGAGAGATAGAGAATGGGAAGAATAACCCATGAAGGGTCTCATACACTGTTGTTCGGACACTGGGTGAGAGAACCCTCTCTCTAAATTGTGTCATTTTTCTGCCATTCTTGCCCATCGTCACGTACCAAGGTTATCGCTTTGACTAAGCCTCAGCTTATTCCCCCCCAAAAAAGATTTTTTTTTTTATTAGTACCGCCTGGAAGTAAAATAATACATATTTAGGAGCCTCAGTTTAGACCTACATATCCACAGTCTTTAGAGAATAAAGTACGAGAATTCATATATCTGTACAAAATATTTCCTATTCTTCTTTTCTTCATAGAATCACTTTGGAGATTTTTTTGAAAATCAATAGGCCACATAAGTCAAGGCCTCTTTTTGTATGCTCTAGTCCATTTCATTGATCCATGTGTCTATCCTTGATTACTGTGGTCTTTATAATAATTCTTGAAATCAATATGTCTAGATAGTTCAAATTTGATATTCATTTTAAAAATTGGCTTAGCTTTGTTAGATCATTTACCATTTCACATAAATCTTAAAGTAAGCCAATTAACTCATTTAAAAAAAATTATTAGGCTATTGATAGTATTGCACTATATCTAGAGAAAAGTTTTGAGAGGATTGCCATCATAACGATATTTAGTTCTCTAGTTCATAATCAC